>NC_053500.1:57766527-57854290 GCF_905171775.1 Rana temporaria | reverse complement strand
CCTTTTCCAAATATGGGCAACTTCCTTCTATCTTTAGGGATGAATAGGCTTGAAGTTTAAACTAATTACCTCTAGCTAGTTAGACCTCCTGTCTATTCATGAAAGAGTACAGTCGTTTCCAGGTGACACCATAAAGTGCAAACCTTTCCCACTGTGATTTCTTCCTGACTTGCTTTGTATGTCAAAAGATGTAGTAGACTGGTCGTCTCCGGCCACCTTCATACAAAGCAATCATGCATATCAAATACAGAGAGTGCTAAATAGATATATGCAATCCCTAACTGTCAGCCTATTTAAAGTATCTATCAGAACTTCTCCCCCACCACACATACACTGTTATCGTAATATATATTTATACCTATGTACAATAATGGCGATTAGACATTAACAATTCACCCGGGGCAACAGATGACCCCTTGTGGCCAGTTGAGACAGATGAGACTAGGCCACACTTTAAGTGAGTAATTGTTTATGTCTGATATCCATTAGAATGTTAAGTTTCTCCCTCTGCCATTTTTTTTTAGAAGTCAGCCAAGATATATCACCATGCCCGTCATAAAAATCAATACCCCACATTGCAATATGAGAAAACCTTTTCATCCCATTTCCCTCCAGGTCCTAGTGGTGACTAAGCTAAAATCCCCATCATGTAAAAGTTCATTTAACCTTTCCTCGGTTTTCACCATATCATTACTAATTTGATTGTGGAGGTTTACTGACAAAGTATACATTTTTACATCAACATGGGGTATGTATGTGCTAGGATCTGGGACCTCAGGGGTCCTCTCAATGATGTCAACACTGGTATGGGGTTTCTATAGTTTGCCCAATAGTACTGTACTCATGTGGAATGAAGCAAAAATTTGGATAGGGTATTTGGACACGACTGACCCCCATAGAGAAATGTCTGGTGATTGGTAACGACACAGTACAGTCCATCCATGTGGTAGGTGATCCTTGTGCTTGGTGTTCTCCATTTTGACCACTTCACTGGGCAGTTAGCCTCCATTTCACGTGGAATGGTTTCTTGAGGTGGTTGGCGTGGACTTTCCAGTTGGGGGTCCCTTGCTACGTTGGCTGTGGGATCCGGGTCATTGTTTAGACCACAGACTGGGGTGTCAGTTTCAAACACATCACAACGGCATACGTATCTATTGTCTTTGACAGTGCAGCAGGCAGTGTGCGGTGCTTTCCATCGCCCTTGAACTTGAATGAGCATTTCGGGGAGGTGCAGCCTTTCCTTGTACACGTCATTCTCGAGGTATCCGAGGGAGTGTATGGACGCCATTGTGTAAAAAGTAGTCCTCTTGTGGATGGAACATGGGCAGCGACATTGTGAAGGATATGTACATTAGGTCCCGGTAGGTGCACAGTGACTGGCTTTTCTTGCAAGAAAATGGCCCTCTATTTGGGTGTGGTGTCACTATCCCTATGCTTCAAATTGTGGAAACTGGCAAAGGTTTGCACGTGTCTCCAAAATGTACATTCATTCCACCACTAGTATTAGTGTGAGTACAATACCATTGTGTAAGATCTGTGTCTTTTAAGATAAAATTTCCATACGCGGTGCATATCACCTCTTGGCCCATACCATCCTCTCTAGCTTTATGTTATAAACCGTAAAAAAAATAAATAACAAAACCTTTCCTCCCCTGCAAGCCCCTCAACACCCTGCAGAACTGGTTTCAGCACTTGCCGAACCTTTTTATTCACCATTTCCGATATGCCGGCGAATCGCTGTCAAATCGGCTTGGTTCCAAATTGACATGTCAGTTTCAAAAAGTTCTGGGATGGATGCTAGTATGCTGTCCGTGCCCTTTAACTTTCTGGATCTGAAAATGCCCCTGTGGTTCTGCCAATGGATCCTGAGTTTGCTTGCCTGGGAGGTAATGCAAATCTACTAGCAAGGAAGAGTAAAACAAAGATACATTTGTCCGGGCACATGAGCCGAATTCGGCCATGTTCCACTGGGACAAATTAAGTACCACCTGCACATGAATAAACTTAACGTTATTAAACAATATTCCAGGGATTGAGTTTTCCGTTAGGCTACTAGGTGGTTCCTCTTGCAGTGTTGGGCATTCCAAGGAGGTTGGTTTGTAATAGGGGATTGCAGCTGTATTTTTGGACAAAGTTGTAGGAGTAGGGGTGTTAGTCTTTGGGGACACCTGCAAGGTAATTTTCCCTGGGACGTACTGAAGAGTGGATGCATGAGTGTTGCTGGACAAGAGGATGGAGATAACGAAAGAATATTTCCACTCTCCGGCATCCCTCAACCGTGTCTCTTGAATCAATAAACAATAAAGATCCGTTGTGAAAGCTCATGGCTCTGTTCTGGTAGTCCGTGATCTTCCCAGCAACGCCATTCATCCAAACTAGATGATTATCAATGGGACTCCACCAATAAACTTGCTTCCCTACAGTCCCTACAATGGCCACAGGCAATAAGACGGATTCCCCCTCTAGACAGTAGACCGGATTCTGGTCAACGATCACGCTGATGAGCGGTCCAGTCTTCTCTCCCTTGGTATGTCCGATCAGAGCAGGATCACAATCCACATCGACTTCATGGCTCTAAAAGGGAAGAAAGCAAAACATTTTAGTTGCAGAATTTTGTGAAGGCACAAACAATGGGGCACAAAACTGAGCCCAGTAAATTCAAAGGAATTTCCCAGATCTCCCCCCCTTGTGCTCCTTGTTTGGCCCAGCAATCTGCTACGTCATTTGGTTCCCAGTATGGGGCAGTGCCTATATGACCTTTTACTTTGCACCCCCATGTTTTGACTGGCAACTTTTGCACCAATGTTGCAATATATTTCACCAGGAATACGTGTTTACGTGGAGACCCATCTGAGGACATGTACTGGTGGGTGTGCCCGAAGGGCAGATATTCTGTAAGAGCATTACAGACCCCCGCAGAATCTGTGTATAAAACAATTTCTTGATCCCCTTTCATCATTTGTAGGGCATGCGCAATCGCAGCCATCTCAGTGAATTTTGCTGATTTGACTTGACATGACCGAAAGATTGATGTTTGGGTCTTTGCATGCGGATCGATAATGTATATTCCCAATCCTGCATGTGGGGAACCCTCCACGTAAAAACATGATCCATCTGTGAAAATTGGGACTGCCTTTTCCGGGACCTTTTCATTTGCTGACAAAGGTCTAGAGAAATGTTGTGCCGCTGATTGTGGGGTGATAGCACATTCATGTGGTGTTCCTTGGAAAAGGAGGCCATGGGCAATAGTGGAACGAATATTTGTTTGTTTGACTTTAATGCCTTGATTTTGGAGCAACAGAGCCCAATGGGCCTGTCTGGCATTGAATACATTGCCATCTTCCACTCTGTCTGTGAGTAGAAACTTAGTGGGCATGTGCAGAATGACTGTGTTAAGTCCTATGATGTATGTGTAGTATTTAACTGCCCACAACGTGTCAAGAAGGTGTTTTTCACATAGAGAGTACTTCCTTTCCACAGGAAATAATGTTTTAGAAACATATAATATGGGTCTTTGTTGCCCATGGATTTCCTGTGCCAGAACAGCTGACAGGGCTGTCTCTGATATGGCAGTCTCAATGTGAAAGGGCAGTTGGTACTCTGGGTTGGCTAATACTGGTGCTTGTGCTAAAGCTTCTTTAAGCTTCTGCACTGGATTGGTGTGTTGCTCCTTTTTCCCCCAAACATACAGTGGTGCAGACTTATGCGCACCATCAGGGATGATATCCCACAAATAATTTACCACTCCTAGGAAAGATCTGAGAGTGGGCATACTCACTGTTAGAGGGAAGTGTAGGATGATTTTTACCTTCTCAGTGGCTATCTTACTACCGTTTGCTGCCACTGTAATCCCCAGAAAAGACACAGATTCCTGCGACAATTGTGCCTGGCCAATAATGGGATTACATGTCTGTCCCGTTTTTCCTAGGATTCGTCGGAGTTCCTCCAATAGCCGCAAATGCTTTTCTTTGTCGCATGTGGCTATAAGCAAATTGTCATTGTACTGAAAAAGATTCTTAGTAGCAGAAAAATCAGTTAAAATATCTCTCATGGTTACATGTGAAGTACTGTGTTCATGGGATCTAATTTTGCTAATGACATCAGCCATACTCATAATGATTTGTACCGGTTGAATGGGGTATACATTGGAAATCATCTCATTCCCTTCACTATCAAACCCTAAAAATGTTTGATTTCCTTCATTGGAAGATAGGATCTGGGGAGTACCCATGCTGGGGAGCTTGTCCTTCTCCTCATTTCTGGATAGCTGGTCCCCATGGTCTGGTGAGTCCATGACAATGGGACCTTCTCGATTTTCCTGTGGCTTTGCGATTTCTCCCCTCGCCACAGGCAAAGTCGAACTAAGATCCATATCTTCCTCAATTTCAAAGGCACAGGTATTACTGTGTTCTCGTATGCTAGCCACAGCCTGTCCTTTAAATTTTTCTTTGTTAGGTTCATGTAACTGATCTTGCAACACTTTGTATGCAATAGTTACATGGTCCAGTTGTGTTTCAACTTTAATTAGCATGCTTTTGTATTGTACCAGTTCTTTTTGGGCCAATTGGTACTTTTTTAAATTTTCCTCCTGTGAGGCATTAAGTATTTGATTAAGGGTAGATAAGGATTGTACTTGGCTTTTTAAAGCTGTATTCTCCTTTTCTCTTTCAGAAATTGTAATATTTTTATTACAGACTATACCTTCCAATTTCTTTATTTTAGTATGCATAGACATGCAAGCCGCATACATGCCTGCTAAGGCTAGATTTTTAAGTTTTTTGTTATTTTTGGTTGCTTTTGCTTGTTCTTCCAATACTTTAGTATCACAGGCAAAATCCTTGTTCTCATGTTTATGCGTAAACGTTGCTACAACACTTTCTAGCCAGGAATCCATTACGAACAGCTAGTATGCACAATTTGTGAGCTGAATTGAATTAATTGTGACCTTCTACTATAAAGTCATTTACAGTAAAGGAGAAAAAGGCCAAGAGAAAAACAACCAAATAACCCAAAAATACAGTTTAAAAAAAAAATATTTTCAGCTGTCCCTAACACAGTCTTTTTTATTTTTATTTTTTTATTTTTTTTAGATTAGAGTGGAAACCTAATTATCCTTAACAAAGCATTGTGCCTATCTTGTCTGAATAGTAGACAAAGGAAACAATAGAAGCCCCCAAGGATCAATTAGGATGAACACCTCTAAGCTATCAATAGCAAAGGTAAATAACTGAGTGTTTACACTGTGTAACACTCAATTCAGTAAAAACTGAACTAATCCAAAAAAAAATAAACCAAAAATGCAAGATATCCCTTTCAGTATTAAACATCCACTGTTTTGTACTGAACTAACAATAATGAGAATGTTACTACTTGTAAAATTTCCTCATAATAAAAAAAGTCAAATAAAACTACATAAAATTAGAACCAACTCGTTTGTAGATTTGATTTCAATGTTAGTGGACATATAATTCAACTAACAAAAACTCATTGAACTTTTTGAACATCAAAGTCTAGTCAGCTTTTTCTTTTTTTTTTCAGTGTCTTTCTGCAGACAACAGAAAATAAGCACGTTTTTTTGTATATATATAAAAAAAAAACAATCCATAAAAATAAAAGCTAAAACTAATACAAAAAAAAACAAGAACAAAAAAAAAAATCTTAACAGCAAAAATTGTGTAATTTGCAAAAAAAAACAATAAACATTTATTTTTTTCCACAAAAACCAATTGACAACCCTTTCAGTGTGTCAATATACATGATATTTAAACAAAAATGTGTGATCCCATCCTTATCTCTCCCCAATACATTGACCGGTTATAATGGTACATCCGAGATTTTTTATTTTGGGATATTAATGAAACACAAAAAAAAAATAAAAAAAAATCAAATAACCTTAGAAAATATTAACATATATTTTCCCTAGCTAGGATAGGATAAACTGACTCAGTTTGAACTCCTACTAACCTTAAAAAAAAAAAAATAACTTGTGGGTAAGCTGACTCAGCTTGAATCCCTTAATTAAAAAAAAACTTGGTGTATTATCTCTCCTAATACCCACTAAAAAAAACAAAAATATTTTACTTATCTTTTCCTTAGATATTTGTTATTATTAAATACTTTCAGTCTTGTTCACAACGTCGTGGTCGCCACTGTTGCTTTTCTGCTATTAATATTTGTTATTATATTAATAATTATTATTATATTGTATATTTAAGATTTAATATCTCGCATATACGATATATGGTTAAAATAAGGGTTCTGTGACCAGAGTGAAAAGCTTTAACATAACACATTTATTTAGAGAAAAGATATTAGCTATCTAACATACTGCATACATATACAGTTTTAAAGTAAGGGAAATAAAAGTTAGTTTCAAATACAAGATAAGCACATCACACTAAAAGTATTAAGAAAACAAATTATGACAAAGTATATAAGTGCAGGGGAGAAGATAGATTCTGATGTTACCTTGGCATCCCGGGCCCGGGAAGTTCTCATCATCTCTCTCTAATTCTATCGATGAGACCCCCTGACTTTATAATCCTGATGTCACTTCTGATTGGCTGAAATAGCCTTTTCCAAATATGGGCAACTTCCTTCTATCTTTAGGGATGAATAGGCTTGAAGTTTAAACTAATTACCTCTAGCTAGTTAGACCTCCTGTCTATTCATGAAAGAGTACAGTCGTTTCCAGGTGACACCATAAAGTGCAAACCTTTCCCACTGTGATTTCTTCCTGACTTGCTTTGTATGTCAAAAGATGTAGTAGACTGGTCGTCTCCGGCCACCTTCATACAAAGCAATCATGCATATCAAATACAGAGAGTGCTAAATAGATATATGCAATCCCTAACTGTCAGCCTATTTAAAGTATCTATCAGAACTTCTCCCCCACCACACATACACTGTTATCGTAATATATATTTATACCTATGTACAATAATGGCGATTAGACATTAACAATTCACCTGGGGCAACACACTGTTCCTGCTTGCCCACCTGGAACACAGGAAGAGGAGGAGGAGGATGAGGAAGAGGAGGAGGAGGAGGAGGATTGTATCAGCAGCATGGAGGTGGAGCCTAGCACTCAGCATCAACAGCAGCAGTCTTCAAGGGATCATTTACAGTCCCAAGGAACACGTGGACTTTTACGTGGCTGGGATGAGGTGGCTGAGGATCCTGTCATCCTCAGTGACCCAGAGGACTGTGCCCCGAATGCCTCTGCAAACCTACGCTGCATGGCCTCCCTGATTCTGCAAAGCCTGCGTAAGGATCCTTGTGTACGTGCTATCAAGGAGAGGGATCATTACTGGCTGGCAACTCTCCTTGATCCACGTTACAAGAGTAAGGTAACGGATCTTATGTTGCCATCGCAGAGGGAGCAGAAGATGAAACTACTGCGGGAGGCCTTGCAGAAGGGTCTGTGCAATGCGTTCCCAGAACCGGGGGGATTACCAAAACCTGGCCCTGGACAACGTCTTGCTGAGGCTTCGGTGAGTCAGAGAAGGAGCGGTGGAGAAGGTGGCCGTCTGACCGATGCGTTCAGACAATTTTTTAGTCCGCAGCCCCAAGGTCTGACCGGTTCCAGCAACCATCGCCAGCGTCTGGTTTACATGGTCCGGGAATACCTAGCGGCAAGATCCGACTTGGACACCTTCCCCACGGAAAATCCTCTGGCTTACTGGGTCTTGAGGATGGATCACTGGCCAGAGCTTGCACAGTACGCAATTGAGCTACTGGCTTGCCCTGCATCCAGTGTTCTTTCAGAACGTACATTCAGTGCTGCTGGAGGCTTTGTGACCGATCACAGGGTACGCCTCTCCACCGACTCTGTTGATCGACTGACCTTCATCAAAAAGAATCAGGCTTGGATCAACACCGGCTACCAAGCACCTGATGCTGATGTTACTGAATAAGAATTTTGTGTTGAAATATCAGATCCCTTTGAGACTGCTGATGCTGAGTGACTGTCCTGTTGTGCTGCTGATGGAATATCCTTCTCCTCCTCACTTTTCATGCTGTTAGCTAGTAAGAAATTTTGTTTTTCTGTGCTCCGCCACCAGTGCCTAAGGCCTAATTTTTCTGCCCCTGTTTAACAGGGGTGCCTAATAACAATTTTTGATGCAATACTTTGCACGTGGCCTAAGGCCTAATTTTTGTGCCCCTGTGTAACAGGGGCGTCTAATAACAATTTTTGATGCAATACTTTGCACGTGGCCTAAGGCCTAATTTTTGTGCCCCTGTGTAACAGGGGCGTCTAATAACAATTTTTGATGCAATACTTTGCACGTGGCCTAAGGCCTAATTTTTGTGCCCCTGTGTAACAGGGGCGTCTAATAACAATTTTTGATGCAATACTTTGCACGTGGCCTAAGGCTTAATTTTTGTGCCCCTGTGTAACAGGGGCACCTAATAACAATTTTTGATGCAATACTTTGCACGTGGCTCCTTGTTGCGCTCCAATTACAGATATTGGGAGGGGTTGCAGTGTTATGTTGCGCCTACGGACACATTTTTATGCCCCTGTGTAACAGGGGCACCTAATAACAATTTTTGATGCAATACTTTGCACGTGGCTCCTTGTTGCGCTCCAATTACAGATATTGGGAGGGGTTGCAGTGTTATGTTGCGCCTACGGACACATTTTTATGCCCCTGTGTAACAAGGGCGCCTAATAACAATTTTTGATGCAATACTTTGCACGTGGCTCCTTGTTGCGCTCCAATTACAGATATTGGGAGGGGTTGCAGTGTTATGTTGCGCCTATGGACACATTTTTATGCCCCTGTGTAACAGGGGCACCTAATAACAATTTTTGATGCAATACTTTGCACGTGGCTCCTTGTTGCGCTCCAATTACAGATATTGGGAGGGGTTGCAGTGTTATGTTGCGCCTACGGACACATTTTTATGCCCCTGTGTAACAAGGGCGCCTAATAACAATTTTTGATGCAATACTTTGCACGTGGCTCCTTGTTGCGCTCCAATTACAGATATTGGGAGGGGTTGCAGTGTTATGTTGCGCCTACGGACACATTTTTATGCCCCTGTGTAACAAGGGCGCCTAATAACAATTTTTGATGCAATACTTTGCACGTGGCTCTTTGTTGCGCTACAATTACAGTATGTTTGAGGGGTGCCCTTTTTTCTACAATTTTGCTTTCCCAAAAAGATAATGCCACCCCCCCACCACCCCTAAAATAATCGAGATATTGTTCCCACACAGCACGTGCGCAACCAGTATTAAATTACTTTGTTCTTATAATAATTTAATGTTGTGCAGGGACATTTCTAAACATGTGCCACTACTAGAGACACACAGCAGGTGTGATATTTGAAGGAATTTTTCATTTTTTTTTTTTTCACTTTAAACATCATTAAAATCGCTGCTCCGCAAAAACGTCCGTTTTTAAAATATTTTTTTCGATTGATACATGTTCCCTGGGGCAAGACCCGGGTTCTGAAAGACGTTTACCAACATTAAATTGAATATTGGTCTTTAAAATGATCGTTTTTGAATTCGAACGTTCGAGTCCCATAGACTTCAATGGGGTTCTAAATGTTCGCGCGAACCCGCGGTCTGTTCGAACGTTCTGATGCGAACCGAACCCGGGTATGTTCGGCTCATCCCTAACTGTCGCACTTTGAATGGCAATTGCGCGGTCATACAACACTGTACCCAAACAAAATTGGCGTCCTTTTTCCCCCACAAATAGAGCTTTCTTTTGTTGTTATTTGATCACCTCTGCGATTTTTTTTTGCGCAACAACTAAAAAAAGACTGCAAATTTTGAAACAAAAAAACGTTTTTATTTTTTTAGGTAAATTTTTTTGTAAATAAGTTTTTCTCTTTCAATTACGGGCACTGATATGGCGGCACTGATGGGCACCGATGAGATGGCACTGATGGACATCGATGAGGTAGTACTGACGGGCACAGATGAGGTGGCATTGATTGGCGGCGCTGGTATGCGGCACTGATGGGCACTCATAGGCGGCACTGATGGGCACTCATGGGCGGCACAGATGGGCACTCATGGGCGGCACTTATGGGTGGCACTGATGGATACTTATGGGTGGCACAGGTGGGCACTGATAGGTGGGCACTGTGCATGGATGGGCACTGTGGGGTGGCACTGATGGACACTGTGGGGTGGCACTGATTTTCCCAGGTTGCCAGTCAGTGCCCATTTGTGGGCACTGATTGGCATCTTTTTTCTTTTTTTTTAATGCTTTTTGTTTTTTTTTTCCATATTTTTTTTTTGCCCACCCTGGTGGTCCAGGGTGGGCATCCCTGGTGGTCCAGTGTGGTGATCCGAGGGGGGGCTGCGCTGATAAACAATCAGCGCGAACGCCCCCTGTCAGGAGAGCCACCGATCGGCTCTCCTATACTCGCGTCTGTCAGACGCGAGTGAGGAAGAGCCATCGATGGCTCTTCCTGTTTACATCGTGATCAGCCGTGATTGGACACGGCTGATCACGTGGTAAAGAGTCTCCGTCTCCGTGAGAGACTCTTTACCGAGATCGGAGATGCAGGGTGTCAGACTGACACCCCGCATCACCGATCGCCGCGCTGCGTGCCCCCACAGGCGCGCGCGGCATGAAATCCTGCAGGACGTCCTGTCAGGATTGTGTAACCACTTCCCGGACGTAAATCGGCCATAGGCTGGGCGGGAAGTGGTTAATTTGCATAGTTTTTCTCTCACTTCCTGTTTGGCTATGGGGCAGGAAGTGAAGGCAAATCTCCCCAATTGGACACAGATAATACAAAATAAACTGACAGGGCCTATAACCCTCCCTCACTCTATCCAAAATTAAAGAAAATAAAACTGTTGATTATAGTTCTTGTCAGGGGCGGACTGACCATTGAGTCACTCGGGCACTGCCCGAGGGCCCCATGCCACTAGGGGGCCCCATCCGGGTTGCCAGGCTCAGTAAAACCAGGGACAGTATGTAAAAATCTGTGTTTTTTTTAGATCTGTCCCTGATATGTCCGAAAATGACATGCTTTTAATGTGAATATCCCAAGATTTTAGCTGCCCGCCTCTGCACTACCTCCTGGCGTGGTGGCCATCTGTAAGCCAGAGGGGCCCCATAATCTTCTATTGCCCGGGGGCCCCATGAGTTGTCAGTCCGCCCCTGGTTCTAGCTTAAGCACAAATTTCATAGAGTTTTATTGAGAGCCCTAAGAAAATATAACCATGCCAATAGGCCAGGATACAGCGTTGCTAATATGTAGGAATGTGTGTGTTAGAGCACCCCACCCAATGTTAACTAAAAAATTATTAATTTGCAAATAAGTATTATCTGCTCATTTTTTTGGGGATGTCTGCACCCCTGATAGTGACAACATTTGTGAGGTGTCTTCACCCTTTCTAATTCATTCACTTCCTGTCACATAGCCAAACAGGAAGTGAGGGTAAAACCTTACTAATATCTTTTCTTGGGGACACAGAGATCAATCTAAATAGTTTCCCATTATGTAATTTGCACTCTAGCATTTTGCTGTGTACACCCCAAATTATTAGGGATCTTGGACTTTGGGGTCCATTTACTAAAGGCAAATCCACTTTGCACTACAAGTGCAAAGCAAGGAAGAAAACAAAACAACTTTGCTTCTACAGGATTGGATGTTAAAACCATCAGTGCTTCCTCTCTCATTTTCAGCAACTATGCTTGTACTGCAGAGTGGCTTTGCCTTTACTAAACCCCAAACTAAATAATCATTTGGGGCAGGGATCCTCAAACTACGGCCCTCCAGCTGTTGTAGAACTACACATCCCATGAGGCCTTGTAATGCACTGACATTCACAGACATGACTAGGCATGATGGGAATTGTAGTTTCTGAACAACTGGAGGGCCATAGTTTGAAGACCCATGATTTGGGGTGTACACAGCAGTGCTGGAGTGCAATTTGCTTAATGGGGACACTAGTTAGATTGACCTGTGTCCCCAAGAAATGACACTGGTAGGGTTTTAACCTCACTTCCTGTTCAGCTGTGTGACAGGAAGTGAAGCCAATTTTAAGAAAAGGGACACAAAGCTCAACCCAAAAATAAAAAAACACAAAGCAGGGGTTCTAACACTCACTTGGCTTCCCTCAAACACCCACAATTTGAATAGGATTGCCTTGCGCTAGATTTAAGCACAGTGCTGTAAATCAGCACGTCAAGCCTGTCCACCAATAGCAAACCCCCCCCCCCACACAGGCCATGTTTGCAGGTTTTCCTTCATCTTGCACATGTGCTTTAAAAGACAGTCTGGACAGCAATTCTTGATAAGAGAAATCCACAAAACATGTCCTGTCGGGGGTACTTGAGGGCTGAGGACCACTGCAGAAAAAAGAAAATACTTACCAGTTTTGTCTTTAAAGTCATGGAGAAGAAACATGGCAAACATTTCATGATTACACACCAGGAAAGAAGCTTAGACAAAAATCACACATAATTTGTTAGGCCCAAACCGATTTCAGCTGCAGCTGTCAACATATGTAGCATGAAAAAGTAACAAAAGACAAACTTAACAATTTTAAAGTAATTTTTATTGGTCAACAAAACAAGGAAAGCAAAAAAAGACAAACAAACAAACACAAACAAAAATACATTTCAAAATTCAAAATAACCATAGCTTTAACATCTTCACACATTTTTCATAAAATAAGGCCACATAGAAAAATACATCAAAGTGAACATCATTTAAAAATAAACCAAAACCATTGGCAAAACAAAACCCATGCAACAAACCACATTTGTGTTTAGCAACAGCATTTCTGCCAGCCTGCCCCTTCTGAGGGCAGCTGAGGACTGATCGATCCCTGCTTTTTATAACAGTGCTAGTAATGAAGCAATTGAAATCACATGAACAAATTGCAGTCTCTAGTTTGGGTAAGCTTGTAATTGGGCACACCTGCAATTAACCCAAACCACGCTCTATGAGCATCCAAGTGTTTTTCACCTTTTAAAAAGAAAGGATAATTTTTTTCTAAGTGTTTGAGCATGCTCAGTTCATCACACATGTAGGAACCAAGCTGCAATGGAATGAGAGCTTTTTTTTTTTTTTTTCCCCTGATCTGATGCTTTCCAGCCTGAAGGGGAGGTGTTAAAGACAGAAGTAAACACGCACATTTAATAATCTATTTGTGGGAAAAAAAAGGTTGCCAATTTGCTTGAAATTCCCCATAGGCGACCTTTTTTTTTTCAGGTTACCAGTTTATAGTTACAAAGAAGGTCTAGTGCTAAAAGTCTTGCTCTCGCTCTAACGCACGCGTCAATACCTCACATGTGTGTGGGCGTAAAATGAAGGATGGATGGCCGCACTCCAAACCAAACAGGTTGTCTTTATTTAAACGAACAGCAAAACATACCAGATCACAGCAACAGAAACAGGAGGATAACCGACGTTTCGCACTGACTTAGTGCTTATTCATGAATAAGCACTAAGTCAGTGCGAAACGTCGGTTATCCTCCTGTTTCTGTTGCTGTGATCTGGTATGTTTTGCTGTTCGTTTAAATAAAGACAACCTGTTTGGTTTGGAGTGCGGCCATCCATCCTTCATTTTACGCCCATGCTTGCCTAGTGCACTGCCAGCACCCTTGGAATCCTACACCTGTGTATGACCCTATAGCAGACCCACCTTGAGCGGTGATTTTCCTTCTTCTATTGCTTTTGGATTTTGCACCTCACATGTGTGGTTTGAACGATGTTTATATATGTGGGCGGGACTTGCGTAAGTCCCGCCCACATAGGTAAACACCGCTCAAACCACACATGTGAGGTAGTGACGCGTGCGTTAGAGCGAGAGTAATACTTTTAGCACTAGACTTTCTCTGTAGCTATAAACTGGTAACCTGAGAAAAAAAAAAAAAAAGGTCGCCTATGGGGATTTTTTTAAGTAATGAATTTTGGCCCCATTCCAGGCGTGTTTTTAATAGTAAAGCGTGACATGTAAGGTATCTATTTACTCGGTGTAACATCATCTTTCACATTATCACCAAAAATTGGGCTAACTTTAGTGTTTTGTGAATTTTTCGAGCTATAACCAAAAATAGAGCGACAATTTAAAAAACCAAAAAGAGTAATTTTGACTTTTTGCAAGAATAAATATCCCCTAAAATATATATTCAAAAAAATAAATAAATCCCTCAGTTTAGGCCGATACATATTCTACATCTTTTTGGTTCCCAAAAACTCGCAATTAGCGTTTATTGATTGGTTTTGGCAAAAGTCTCCAAAATATGGCATTTTTGTTGTATTTTTTATTTAACAAGTTATTGCGGTACTTCGACATTATGGCGGACACATCGGACACTTTTTTGGAACCATTGGCATTTTTCTAGCGATCAGTGCTGTAAAAATGCATTGCTTACTCCAAAAATGCCACTGGCAGGGAAGGGGTTAACACTATGTGCGAGGGAGGGGTTAAATATGTTCCCTGGGTGTGTTCTAACTGAAGGGGGGGGGACTGACATGGGTAAATGACAGATCGCTGTTCATGAAGGGGAACTCCAGACCAAAAAAAAAAAAATGTGGGTTCCCCTTCAGGTGCATACCAGGCTCTTAGGCTTGGTCTGGAACATAAGGGGTTAAACCCGCGCCGAAAACCAGCGTGGGGTTCCCCCCAAGATCCAAACCAAGCCCTCATCCCAGGCACGCAGTCTGGCCGGACAGGAATGGGGGCGGGGACGAGCGAGCGCCCCCCCCCCCTCCTGAGCCGTACCGGACCGCATGCCCTCAACATGGGGCAGTGTGTGCTGTGGGGGAGGGGGGCACTGCCCCCCCCACCCCAAAGCACTCTTGTCCCCATGTCGATAGGGACAAGAGCCTCTTCCCGACAACCCTGGCCGTTGGTTGTCGGGGTATGCGGGCGGGGGGCTTATCAGAATCTGAGAGGCCCCTTTAATAAGGTGGCCCCCAGATTCCGGCCCCCCACCCTATGTGAAGGAGTATGGGGGTACATCGTACCCCTACCCATTCACCTGGGGGAAAAATGTAAAGAAATAAAACACCACACATGAATAAATTAATTTATTAGTCTGCCGGGGGTCTTCTGCCGGGGCCCCCCACCACCACCCCATTAGGCCCCGGGCTTCGCCGTCTTTCACCGGGACCCCCTTCACCAGTGAGGCTCCTGCCTTTGGGGGAGGGTCCCGGGCTTCTACGACGGTTTCTGCGGGGGGTGCACTTGCACCCCACCCCCGTCTTCAGCGCCGTAATTCACCGGGACCCCCTTCACCAGTGAGGCTCCTGCCTTTGGGGGAGGGTCCCGGGCTTCTACGACGGTTTCTGCGGGGGGGGTGCACTGGCACCCCACCCCCGTCTTCAGCGACGTAATTCACCGGGACCCCCTTCACCAGTGATGCTCCTGCCTTTGGGGGAGGGTCCCGGGCTTCTACGACGGTTTCTGCGGGGGGGGGTGCACTGGCACCCCACCCCCATCTTCAGCGACGTAATTCACCGGGACCCCCTTCACCAGTGAGGCTCCTGCCTTTGGGGGAGGGTCCCGGGCTTCTACGACGGTTTCTGCGGGGGGGTGCACTGGCACCCCACCCCCGTCTTCAGCGACGTAATTCACCGGGACCCCCTTCACCAGTGAGGCTCCTGCCTTTGGGGGAGGGTCCCGGGCTTGTACGGTGTCTTCCGCCGGGGGGCGACACCCGCGGGCTTCTGCGATGCCTTCCGCTTCTGCCTGTCTCCTCCGCGGAGCACAGGGCTTGTCTCCGCTGTCTTCTCCCTTCTCTTCCATTCGATGTTGACACGACGAGGTCCGGCGCTGGAATGCCGTCTGAGCAGCGGGCATGGACTTATATAGGGCAATGCCACCATGTGACCTCAACCCATGTGACATCACATTCCCATCATGCCCAGGGAATGTGATGTCACATGGGTTGAGGTCACATGGTGGCATTGCCCTATATAAGTCCATGCCCGCCGCTGACACGGCATGTCAGCGCGGAACCTCGTTGTGTCAACATCCAATGGAAGAGAAGGAAGAAGACAGCGGAGACAAGCCCTGTGCTCCCGGAGGAGACAGGCAGAAGGAGGAAGAGAGAAGAAAGAAGACGGAAGAAAGCCCTGGCTCCGCGGGGGAGCCAGGCAGAAGAGGGAGCAGAGAAGACAGAAGAGAAAAGACCTGGGAGTTGGCGCACCCCCGGCAGAAGACCAGGAAGACCGGAACCCTGGCGGAAGGCACCGGAAAGACCGGGGGATAGGCGCCATCCCCCGGCAGAAGACCCCGAAGTCCGGATGCCCCCCCCTAATGTAAAAGAGCTTAAATGGGGTGGGGGCATCCGGCGGAAGGCTCCGGAGAGGACCGAGGGATGGCGCCCTCCCCCGGCAGAAATCACCGAAGCCCAGGGTCCCGGCGGAAGATCGGGAGAGAAGAAACCCCCCCTTGTAAGAGAGCTAAAGAAGAAAGGGGGGGCTCCGGAGCAGATTAATAAAATATTTTATTCTGTGTGGTGTTTTATTTTACTTTACATTTCCCCCAGGTGAATGGGTAGAGGTACGATGTACCCCATACTCATTCACATAGGGTGGGGGGCCGGCATCTGGGGGCCCCCTTATTAAAGGGAGCTTGCAGATTCCGATTAGCCCCGCCCGCATACCCCGACAACCAATGGCAAGGGTTGTCGGGAAGAGGCTCTTGTCCCTATCGACATGGGGGCAAGAGCCCCTCCCCCACAGCACACACTCCCCCATGTTGAGGGCATGCGGTCTGGTACGGCTTAGGAGGGGGGGCGCTCGCTCGTCCCCACCCCCATTCCTGTCCGGCCAGACTGCGTGCTTGGGATGAGGGCTTGGTTTGGATCTGGGGGGAACCCCCGCGCCGAATCGGCACGGGTTTAACCCCTCACGTTCCGGACCAAGCCTAAGAGCCTAATGTAGCCCTGGCGCGGAGTTCCCCTTCATGGCTGAAAACAGCTCGGAGATTCCCGTGCGCCGCGTCACGCAGCGCATTCACGGGTACGCCGCTTGGTATTTACCAAGATTTTCACGGCGTACTGACAAGGCGCACGGGAAGCGCCGAAATTTCTCTCTGCGCATGCCCAGTATGCAAATGAACCTCCCGAGGTTCAGGCGCACTGTGCAAGCGTACGGGGATCTGTTTTCAAAAAACACTTTCCCTTTCAATTCGGCCCGCCAAACACATTCAAACACATGTCACTTCACTTCCCCTGCATTCCCCCACCTCCCCCCCTAATAAACTCCCGCCCGAACCCCCGATATTTACATTTCAATGTGCCGTGCGCCAGGTCTGTACTGGTGCACAATGCACCCTCTCCTGGGTGCACGGAGCACATTAGTAACTAGGGAAATACACTGCACTAGCAGCGTATATCTTTAGTAAATGGCAAAACAGCTGCTACTCCTGCTTTTACTCAATGAGTCATGGAGTAAAGGCTTGGTAAATCAGCCCCAAAGAGTGTAACAAACAACTTTTCTAGAAAAATAAATAGATAGCAATGTGTTGGAAATAATAACATACAATGGAAAAATGCATATTAAACTGGCACAGATAAGAAAACATCATACCACCCAAGACGTTTTAACGGCTCAGCACACCCCTGAATGGGACATCGCAGTCAGGACGCATGGCAAACCTCAGATGGTGAAAAGAGGAATGAGGACTGGCATCCTATATCAATCACAATGTAGCAAGACCTTTGGCCCGAAGTGTCACAGCGTAAAAAGTTTAGTTGGTTGTATTTATATTTTTACCTGTCCCAAAAAAAAATAAAAGGACAAGATAATATCAACGGTACCAAGCGGAAAAAACCGCAAAAGAAAGCTGAACCAATGATTATATATAAGGTGAGGGACATACCTGTAATATCAAAGAGTAGCCAAAGAGGTCAGTAGAGAGCTCAGAAGCTAGAAAGTGAAAATAATATAAATGGCAATTTAGAGATATACAGAGTATGGGGAAATGACATGTAAAGCAATGAAAACAGGTTGGGAGTCTGGCTGGGAGACATCAAAGGAAACAGTACTTACATGGGAAGAATTACAATCAGTGTAAGGTATATACTGATGCTGCAGCCGTCCAGCAATGTCTGACATTGTGGGGCTGCTTGGCTTTAAATAGGAGAGCGGAGGGAAGGGGGAGTAAGGTGGGAGGCGTCTGTCATAAAAGCATGGATTGCTATGGGTCAGTGTGGGAAAGGGGCGGTGCTCGAACGTATTGACGTGATGTGCCTCTGAGTGAGGAGGGGGAGGACGGGTGTGCCTCGCTCTCCTCACATGGAAGCCCGCACTAGTGACGTAGGTGTGGCAGAGCTGCATCGAGACGCAACTACGTCATGTATACAATGGGCGGGACAGAGAGAGAGGGCGGAAGATACGTCCTGCTCTCTCACTCCCGCCCACAATCGCCGCCTCACACCGCGAATGTCGTCAATACGCCACAGCGCCGTAGGAGCGCAACAGCAAGTGACCGAGGAGATCACATGACACAGGGGCGGGAGATATGCAAATTAGATAGCTATTTGGACAGAGTAGGCAAGGAACGTGTGATACAACAGCATCAACGACGCAGGCATGGGGAGAAATGTGTACATGGAAAGTCAGCTGAGGAGGAAATAGTAAAGAGAGGGGATTACTATATTAAAACTGCTAAGTGCAAGTAGAAGTTTGTATATACAATAGTTTGTAAATACAGGTATGCTCAACCGTAAAATTAAAGGGACAGCAACATAAAAAACTATATATAAGGATATTATAATTATGCAAAAATGGACACAGGGGCCAATAGGTCCAGGGGCAATGAGGAAAAACAGGGGCATGGAAATGTCCACTGTGTGATCCCTGCCCCTGTTATAGGCGCAAGTATCGACCCACGGTCAGAGACACCAGAGGGTGCAAGGAGACCAGGTCATAAAAAGCCGTCTCCCATAGAAAGAGGACAGACGGCTTACGTGCGCCTAGCTAGGGAGTGACAATAAAGGGGATGCCAATCGAGCCAATCTGCGCTTGGAAAGCGGAGTCCCCGGGGGTATGCAGAGGGGTACATGAGCATAATGATAAATGCAGGGAACATTCAGTGTGTGATACTGACATGGGAGTTGACAGAATAGAAATAAAAGAGGTTACGGACGGAGACAATAGGTGACATGAGGTCCCCATAGTACAGAATAGTCTTTTTCAGTCTTTTTCACATCCCCGGAGGAGAAACCTTCCAAGAAAGGCCTAAAGCTAATCTGCTCATTGAGGCCAGGTGGGAGATTGGCCTCTAATTCGGCAATCCAACGAGTTTCATGTTGTAAGAGGATCTTGTTCCAATCCCCACCTCTGGGGCTTGGATGGATCCTATCGAGGATTAGAAATTTAACCCCTGAAAAAAGTCCATTGTGTTGAGACAAGATGTGGCGCCCTAGTGGTAAGTCTGGGTTAGCCGAACGCATGGCATGTAGGTGCCGGGAAGCTCGCTTAAAAAATGGTAATTTAGTTTTTCCCACATAGAACCTGTTACATTGACAAGTGAGTAAGTATATTACACCAAATGTCTTGCAATTAGCGAAGTGTCTCGGTCTATAAGGCCGACCATTTGGTAATACAATGTCTCGCTCTATATTGATGTATCGACAAATGGAGCAGCCCCCACAGGTGAAGGTACCCTTCCTTTTACAAGGATCTTTCCTGAAGCTGTCCTTGAACTCACTGGCCACAAGGTGGTCTTTAAGTGAGCAGGCCCGTCAATAAGTTATCGCTGGCTCTTTTGGTACAAAGGGACCGAGTTGAGGGTCAAAGGAGAGTAGGTGCCAGAATTGTTTGAAGATCCCTCTCGTTTGTTGATGTTGAGTGTGGTACTTAGTGATTAGTCTGGTAACATCACTGCCATCAGGGGACTTCTTGCCTGATTGCACCAATAGGTGTGACCTAATTTGTCCATTGGCCCGTTGAAATGATCTTTTGAGGATTTTTTTGGAGTACCCTCTGTGTAGTAATCTATCACGTAATCCAGCTGCCTCCCGTAGAAAGGATTCCTGGGTAGAACAATTGCGTCTGAGGCGTAGATATTGACTATAGGGTATTGATCCTATCAGAGATGTGGGGTGTGCACTGGAAGCGTGCAGTATTGTATTACCCGCCGTGGGTTTTCTGTAGAGCCCTGTTGATAGGTACCCATCGGGGCTTTTGAGTAGGGTAACATCAAGAAAGGGGATTTGAGAGTTGCTAGAGGATACTGTGAACTTTAGGTTCAGCTCATTGCAGTTCATGATCGACATGAATGACTCGAGCTCCTCAGTAGATCCCTCCCAAATCATGAGGACATCGTCAATATATCTGAACCATCCAGATACAAGATGGATAAATGGTTTGGGGAGCCTCTTCTCTGGTGTAGAGAGTGGAGAGCAGCGCAGCGGGTCAACGCCCCCCGCAGCGCAGCGGGTCAACAGGCTGCCCCTTCACAGGCTGATTGTGGACAGTGTGACGCGGTGGAACTCCACCCTCCACATGCTGAAGAGGTTGTGGGAGCAGCGAAGGGCGGTGAGGGAGTACCTGCTGGAGCTAGGCACTGAGAGGACTTCACTAAAACTCCCTTTCATCACCTGTGCGGAGTGGGGGCAGATACACCAGGTCTGCCATGTGTTGTCCTCCTTCGAGCAGGCGACCAAGATGGTGAGCAGGGAGCATGTCGGCCTCAATGACATGCTCCCTATAGTGTTCGTGCTGGAGAGGACACTAGATCGCCTGCTCGAAGCTGGGGAGAGTGCCTTGGTGGAGCAGGAGGAGGCAGCAATGCTCCACCGAGACCAGGGCCAGGACGAGGAGGAGGAGGATGATGATGATGATGAGGAGGTTGCTGGTGTCGTCCTGGAGTCAGGGCCTGGTCAGAAGGGAGAGCCGGTGTTGGGGGCACCGATAGTCCGGGGGTTGGGCATCTCTGAGCGTGAGCAGCAGCGCCTAAGGGATGAAGAGTCTGACCTCATTGACCTGGGCAGCAGTGAGGAGTCACAGCGGGCTCTGCTCTTCCCCATGGCTGCCCACATGCTGAGATGCCTCAGGAGGGACCCCCGGATTAAGACCATCAAGGAGAGGGATGATTTTTGGATGGCCACCCTTTTGGATCCCAGGTGCAAGGGGAAACTGGAGCAGTTCATCCCAGCCAGCCGGAGGCAACACCGGATGGAGGAACTGCAGGCAGGCATTGTCAGGCGGTTGGAGCAGGCAACTCCCCGGCCTCCAGTTGTCCCCCCTCATCTCACCCAGCAGATGGCTGCACCCAGCAGCAGCCGAGCAGGGGACCTAATGGATGAGATGAGGATGTTCTTCCAATCGGAGCGACCCAGTACCAGCAGCAGCAGCAGCAGTCACCACCAGCGGCTGGCCCACATGGTGGCAGATTACATGGCGTCCGTCGGTGCTTCTGAGAGTATGATCACCGACGACCCCATGGAGTACTGGGTTGCCAGATTGGACACCTGCCGCGAGCTCGCTCAGTATGCGCTGGAGTTATTGTCTTGCCCCCCCTCCAGCGTACTATCTGAGCGGACATTCAGCACGGCAGGTGGGGTGGTCACGGACAAGAGGACCCGTCTGTCCACAGACTCCGTGGACAGACTCACATTCATAAAGATGAATGAGTCCTGGATCGGCGGTGACTTTCTGGCACCCGCCATCGGTTCAGGGCGCTGAAGGGTCCCTTCACACTCCTCCACACAGATCTTCTCTACATCAGTCAGGTTTCTGGGCTCTCGCTGAGAAACACGGAGTTTGAGCTCCCTCCAAAGATTCTCTATTGGGTTTAGGTCTGGAGACTGGCTAGGCCACGCCAGAACCTTGATATGCTCCTTACAGAGCCACTCCTTGGTTATCCTGGCTGTGTGCTTTGGGTCATTGTCATATTGGAAGACCCAGCCTCGACCCATCTTCAAAGCTCTAACTCAGGGAAGGAGGTTGTTGCCCAAAATCTTGCAATACATGGCCCCGGTCATCCTCTCCTTAATACAGTGCAGTCACCCTGTCCCATGTGCAGAAAAACACCCCCAAAGCATGATGCTACCACCCCCATGCTTCACAGTAGGGATGGCGTTCTTGGCATGGTACTCATCATTCTTCTTCCTCCGAACACGGTTAGTGGAATTATGACCAAAAAGTTATATTATGGTCTCATCTGACCACATGACTTTCTCCCATGACTCCTCTGGATCAGTCAAGACAACTATGTCAGAAGTAATTTCCCACTCTATATACTACTATTACCACTGCTGTTCATCATGGCACCTCCTGCCCAAGTGATATGACTCTGTATCTACTACTACTACTACTACTGCTGCTGCTCAGTCAAGACACCTATGTCAGAAGTTATTTGCCACTCTATACTCCTATTACCACTGCTGTTCATCATGGCACCTCCTGGCCAAGTGATATGACTCTGTATCTACTACTACTACTACTGCTGCTGCTGCTCAGTCAAGACACCTATGTCAGAAGTTATTTCCCACTCTATATACTACTATTACCACTGCTGTTCATCATGGCACCTCCTGGCCAAGTGATATGACTCTGTATCTACTACTACTACTACTACTGCTGCTGCTCAGTCAAGACACCTATGTCAGAAGTTATTTCCCACTCTATATACTACTATTACCACTGCTGTTCATCATGGCACCTCCTGGCCAAGTGATATGACTCTGTATCTACTACTACTACTACTGCTGCTGCTGCTCAGTCAAGACACCTTTGTCAGAAGTTATTTGCCACTCTATATACTACTATTACCACTGCTGTTCATCATGGCACCTCCTGGCCAAGTGATATGACTCTGTATCTACTACTACTACTACTACTGCTGCTGCTCAGTCAAGACACCTATGTCAGAAGTTATTTCCCACTCTATATACTACTATTACCACTGCTGTTCATCATGGCACCTCCTGGCCAAGTGATATGACTCTGTATCTACTACTACTACTACTGCTGCTGCTGCTCAGTCAAGACACCTTTGTCAGAAGTTATTTGCCACTCTATATACTACTATTACCACTGCTGTTCATCATGGCACCTCCTGGCCAAGTGATATGACTCTGTATCTACTACTACTACTACTACTGCTGCTGCTCAGTCAAGACACCTATGTCAGAAGTTATTTCCCACTCTATATACTACTATTACCACTGCTGTTCATCATGGCATCTCCTGGCCAAGTGATATGACTCTGTATCTACTACTACTACTACTGCTGCTGCTGCTCAGTCAAGACACCTATGTCAGAAGTTATTTCCCACTCTATATACTACTATTACCACTGCTGTTCATCATGGCACCTCCTGGCCAAGTAATATGACTCTGTATCTACTACTACTACTACTGCTGCTGCTCAGTCAAGACACCTATGTCAGAAGTTATTTCCCACTCTATATACTACTATTACCACTGCTGTTCATCATGGCACCTCCTGGCCAAGTGATATGACTCTGTATCTACTACTACTACTACTGCTGCTGCTCAGTCAAGCCACCTATGTCAGAAGTTATTTCCCACTCTATACACTACTATTACCACTGCTGTTCATCATGGCACCTCCTGGCCAAGTGATATGACTCTGTATCTACTACTACTACTACTGCTGCTGCTGCTCAGTCAAGACACCTATGTCAGAAGTTATTTCCCACTCTATATACTACTATTACCACTGCTGTTCATCATGGCACCTCCTGGCCAAGTGATATGACTCTGTATCTACTACTACTACTACTACTGCTGCTGCTCAGTCAAGACACCTATGTCAGAAGTTATTTGCCACTCTATATACTACTATTACCACTGCTGTTCATCATGGCACCTCCTGGCCAAGTGATATGACTCTGTATCTACTACTACTACTACTACTGCTGCTGCTCAGTCAAGACACCTATGTCAGAAGTTATTTCACACTCTATATACTACTATTACCACTGCTGTTCATCATGGCACCTCCTGGCCAAGTGATATGACTCTGTATCTACTACTACTACTACTACTACTGCTGCTGCTCAGTCAAGACACCTATGTCAGAAGTTATTTCCCACTCTATATACTACTATTACCACTGCTGTTCATCATGGCACCTCCTGGCCAAGTAATATGACTCTGTATCTACTACTACTACTACTGCTGCTGCTCAGTCAAGACACCTATGTCAGAAGTTATTTCCCACTCTATATACTACTATTACCACTGCTGTTCATCATGGCACCTCCTGGCCAAGTGATATGACTCTGTATCTACTACTACTACTACTGCTGCTGCTGCTCAGTCAAGACACCTATGTCAGAAGTTATTTCCCACTCTATATACTACTATTACCACTGCTGTTCATCATGGCACCTCCTGGCCAAGTGATATGACTCTGTATCTACTACTACTACTACTGCTGCTGCTGCTCAGTCAAGACACCTATGTCAGAAGTTATTTCCCACTCTATTATACTACTATTACCACTGCTGTTCATCATGGCACCTCCTGGCCAAGTGATATGACTCTGTATCTACTACTACTACTACTACTGCTGCTGCTCAGTCAAGACACCTATGTCAGAAGTTATTTGCCACTCTATACTCCTATTACCACTGCTGTTCATCATGGCACCTCCTGCCCAAGTGATATGACTCTGTATCTACTACTACTACTACTGCTGCTGCTCAGTCAAGACACCTATGTCAGAAGTTATTTCCCACTCTATATACTACTATTACCACTGCTGTTCATCATGGCACCTCCTGGCCAAGTGATATGACTCTGTATCTACTACTACTACTACTGCTGCTGCTGGTCAGTCAAGACACCTATGTCAGAAGTTATTTCCAACTCTATACTCCTATTACCACTGCTGTTCATCATGGCACCTCCTGGCCAAGTGATATGACTCTGTATCTACTACTACTACTACTGCTGCTGCTCAGTCAAGACACCTATGTCAGAAGTTATTTCCCACTCTATATACTACTATTACCACTGCTGTTCATCATGGCACCTCCTGGCCAAGTGATATGACTCTGTATCTACTACTACTACTACTACTGCTGCTCGGTCAAGACACCTATGTCACTAGTTATTTGCCACTCTATACTACTATTACCACTGCTGTTCATCATGGCACCTCCTGGCCAAGTGATATGACTCTGTATCTACTACTACTACTACTACTACTACTGCTGCTCGGTCAAGACACCTATGTCACTAGTTATTTGCCACTCTATACTACTATTACCACTGCTGTTCATCATGGCACCTCCTGGCCAAGTAATATGACTCTGTATCTACTACTACTACTACTACTACTACTGCTGCTCGGTCAAGACACCTATGTCACTAGTTATTTGCCACTCTATACTACTATTACCACTGCTGCTCATCATGGCACCTCATGCCCAAGTGATATGACTCTGTATCTACTACTACTACTACTACTGCTGCTCAGTCAAGACACCTATGTCACTAGTTATTTGCCACTCTATACTACTATTGTCAATGTCTACTACTACTGTTGCTCGGTCAAGACACCTATGTCACTAGTTATTTGCCACTCTATACTACTATTACCACTGCTGCTCATCATGGCACCTCCTGCCCAGGTGATTTGACTCTGTATCTACTACTACTACTACTACTACTGCTGCTGCTCGTTCAAGACACCTATGTCACAAGTTATTTGCCACTCTATACTACTATTACCACTGCTGCTGCTGCTGTTCATGGCACCTCTTTCCCAAGTGATTTGACAATATATTGTCTACTGTTACTACTACTGCTGCTGCTCACGACACCTATGTCACAAGTTATTTGACACTATAGACTACTATGGCCACTACTGATGCTGTAAAGTCTTGCCCAAGTGTTTAGATGCTATCTAGTACTATTACCACTACTGCTTGTAAATGCTGCCTGTGTGATAATTACATTATATTTTAATACTACTGCTGCAGCCTCCATGTTGAGTAATGCTTCATGACCTCTCTGGCACAGCGGATCCACCAACAGCCTCCGCTACAAGCTACCAGACCGGATCGTAACAGCAAGTGTAACTAAAACAATGAACTTCATGTTAAACCCTGGTTTGCGGCCTTTATACTGCAACCATTAGCCTGTCTGCAAGAGCAAATCTGCACTCTCTCTCTCTTTTTCTTGCTCTCTCTATATATATATATATATATATATATTGTTGCTTTTGTTATGTTCATTTTTCAACAGTTTAGTTTGTGTTCGTCGTGTCTGTGTCCGTGTACTTTAGTTTGTCCTAGGTTTGTGTTAAATAAAATAATAGTATAAAATGTTTTTGCTTATTATGAAGTTAGATGTGTTGATGTTGATGTTGATGTGTTAGATGTGAAGTTAGATGTGTTGAAAAACCTAAATATCTATCTCAAAAAGAAAGGAAACATTTCAAAAAAATAACATTTTTTATTATAAAAAAAAAAAAATCAAACATGATTACGCATGAGCTGCTGAAGCTCTTCCATTTCAGCATAGTTTTTAATTTGTTCTTTCTCCAGCTGCTGATTCTGCTGGTCCAGATAGCGTATTTTACTTTGGTTCGATAAGATCTTCCTTTGCGTTTTCCGGATCACAGCTTGCTTCAGCAGCATCTTTTTTAGAACTGTTAGGATATAAGAAAAAAAAATTGGGATTTCAAAGACCGTTACCAAATAAATAAAATATTTATGTTGCTTATTAAACAATCATTATCATGTATACACAATTGTTATGTGTCTAGCACATACAGGGAGTGCAGAATTATTAGGCAAATGAGTATATTGACCACATCATCCTCTTTATGCATGTTGTCTTACTCCAAGCTGTATAGGCTCGAAAGCCTACTACCAATTAAGCATATTAGGTGATGTACATCTCTGTAATGAGAAGGTGTGTGGTCTAATGACATCAACACCCTATATCAGGTGTGCAGAATTATTAGTCAACTTCCTTTCCTTTGGCAAAATGGGTCAAAAGAAGGACTTGACAGGATATCTTGCAGAGGGATGCAGCACTCTTAAAATTGCAAAGCTTCTGAAGCGTGATCATCAAACAATCAAGCGTTTCATTCAAAATAGTCAACAGGGTCGCAAGAACCTTTTAGAAAAACCAAGGCGCAAAATAACTGCCCATGAACTGAGAAAAGTCAAGCGTGAAGCTGCCAAGATGCCACTTGCCACCAGTTTGGCCATATTTCAGAGCTGCAACATCACTGGAGTGCCCAAAAGCACAAGTTGTGCAATACTCAGAGACATGGCCAAGGTAAGAAAGGCTGAAAGACGACGACCACTGAACAAGACACACAAGCTGTAACGTCAAGACTGGGCCAAGAAATATCTCAAGAATGATTTTTCTAAGGTTTTATGGACTGCTGAAATGAGAGTGAGTCTTGATGGGCAAGATGGATGGGCCCGTGGCTGGATTGGTAAAGGGCAGAGAGCTCCAGTCCTACTCAGACGCCAGCAAGGTGGAGGTGTAGTTCTGGTTTGGGCTGGTATCATCAAAGATGAGCTTGTGGGGCGTTTTCGGGTTGAGGATGGAGTCAAGCTCAACTCCCAGTCCTACTGCCAGTTTCTGGAAGACACCTTCTCCAAGCAGTGGTACAGGAAGAAGTCTGCATCCTTCAAGAAAAACATGATTTTCATGCAGGACAATGCTCCAGCACACGCGTCCAAGTACTCCACAGCGTGGCTGGCAAGAAAGGGTATAAAAGAAGAAAAACTAATGACATGGCCTCCTTGTTCACCTGATCTGAACCGCATTGAGAACCTGTGGTCCATCATCAAATGTGAGATTTACAAGGAGGGAAAACAGTACACCTCTCTGAACAGTGTCTGGGAGGCTGCGGTTGCTGCTGCACGAAATGTTGATGGTGAACAGATCAAAACACTGACAGAATCCATGGATGGCAGGCTTTTGAGTGTCCATGCAAAGAAAGGTGGCTATATTGGTCACTTATTTGTTTTCTTTTTGAATGTCAGAAATGTATATTTGAGAATGTTCAGATGTTATATTGGTTTCACTGGTAAAAATAATTAATTGAAATGGGTATATATTTTTTTTTTGGTTAAGTTGCCTAATAATTATGCACAGTAATAGTAGTCACCTGCACACACAGATATCACCCTAAAATAGCTAAAACTAAAAAAAAAAAAAAAATACTTCAAAAAATATTCAGCTTTGATATTAATGAGTTTTTTGGGTTCATTGAGAACATGGTTGTTGTTAAATAATAAAATGAATCCTCAAAAATACAACTTACCTAATAATTCTGCACTACCTGTATACTTCTATCATAAATACCATATTATGGTTCTGAAATCTGACGGGTGCGCTTTAAATGTTGTCCATTTTTATATCTACATTTTATTGTTAAAATGTTATTAAGCTTTGTGCACATAATTACCCTCCTGACCGACGCTCATAGCAACGGTCTCTTCCACCTCCTCGACCTCCCCTGCAGCCGCGATTTCACCAGAAATTTGGGGGGAGGGGGTAAGCTCCTCATCAAGCGCCTCAACTTCAGCAGGAGCTGGGGTTGGCGAGTGGGAGGGCCCTGGCTGCTCCTCCTCATCCCTCTCCTCCTCTGCCGCATCCTCCTCTGCCGCATCCTCCTCTTCATCCTCCTCCTCTGCGGCCTGTCGCCTTGTGCGCTTGGGGCGCACACCTGGTAGAGGAGCTCCTATAATAACACAATGTTCATATATGTTAAAATGTTTTCTAATGACGTATGCAAATTCTGTGTACTCTGCTGTATTGTATATGAATACAAATTAATTTATATAGACAGTTAACCAATGGGACAATGTTATATTAAAGGGTCTTGTGGGCACTACAGGGGACTGAGCGTGAGCTGGGCTGCCACCATGGTAAAATGAGCTGTTTTTGTCTCCTTTGTTTTGTTCAGACGATCTCATGTTAAAAAAAGGGCCTGATGGAGTACACAGGATTACTATAACAACCCCACGCCTAACACAGGAATTTAGTGGGAATCTATATATATAAAACTCAACGTGTGTGTGCATGTATGTATGTATGTTCCAGCATCACGTTCTAATGGCTAAAGATATTTACATGAAACTTGGCACACAGGTTACTTATATGTCAGCCACAAACATAGGATAGGTGGTTTAACCCTTACCCACCCCCATTTGCCATGGTCGGGGTTTTTCTTTAAAGTCCCATTCAACTCTATGGGAAATACATGTTACTTCATAACAGCTGTAGATATTTCGATAACACTTGGTCACATGTTACTTATACGTCCACTTAAAGTATAGGATCGTTAATTTATCCATTAACTACCCCCATTGGTGAGGGTCGGGGTTTTTGTTTAAAGTCCCATGCAAAGCAATGGGAAAAGTATGTTCCCACATAACTTCTGTGTTCCTGTCTGCTGTCCCATGTCTTTTTTCAACAGTACTATGGATACCTTGGCTGGTGGTGATATATGTTACCACAACATGGCGTCTGGGTTAACAACATCTGACCTTACATTAATTACATATGACCTTACATAACTGTCACCAAAGGAGCTGCGGTGGCTCAACGTGATTGCCACTGCGCTGACAAGCGATTCACCTCTGCAGCTAGGGGTTCGGATCCCGCTCTCGGCTACATGTGAATTGAGTTTGGTGGTCTCAGCCCGGCCCCCGGTGGGTGTGCTATGCGAGGTAAGCCTGCGCTTAGTACGCCCACCCCCCTCCCACAAAAACCACCACACTTACACACGCACTCGATATTGGGTTAACATGCAGGCACTCTGACCACGCGGTCTCTAAAAAGAGAGGCGAAGGAATAACGGGGCTGGTTGAGCGGGCAAATCCTCTCACTCCCTTATAGGGAGTCCCTCTGCCCCGTTGGGCTTCGAAGCGGAGCAGGTAGGACGGTCTGTGTGGGAGGACCCCCTCACACCCGCCATTGCCACCCAGGGCATGGAGAAAGGTGGCAGATTGCCTCTGGGGGAGGCCTGCCTACTCCCAACTCCTGCAGTCCGGCTCCTCTCTCGAGTTCACGCACAAAATACGCTTTGGAAAAAAAAAACATAACTGTCACCAATAACTTACCTGGATGATATTTATCCCGAATACGTCTGACCTGGTCCATGTGGCGCCTCTTCAGGTCAGACCGTTTCTTGACAATCGCCAGGCGATCGTGTTGGCCGCCTAAGTCCGTCATTAGGGCGCTGACCACGGCCTTTTTATCAGGCTGCCTGCGCAGCTGGTCGTAGCCCTTTTCTAGGAACCTCTGCAAGATGAAGAACAAAGTATATTGTAATACTTTTGTTTAAAGCCTTATGGATATATGACGGAAATCTATGGTATTCAACAATTGGAAGCATTCTCGCCTTATTAATCAATGACAGGGGTAACATGACACATTTTATATCCTGCCATTTTGGTCGCCACCTTTTTTGCATAAATATAGCAGCCATTATCATTTGCATAATTATGTATGATTAACAACACAGGATACACGTATAGGGGAGATATGCGTTGCTATTCATCTGACCGCTATAATTTTTTTTGGACACTTATAATGGGCTGTACAATAGATTATTTTTTTTCATCCCTATCTTTATATAGGAACAATAATATGTTTGTTTCTTTTGACTTTTTGATGAATTAATTTTGAATAAATAATGGAGTTGATGTTATTTAACAACTACAACTACCAGCATGCTCTGATACACCATGTAGCTCACCGTCACCAGCTGTACAACAATTATACTTTAACTCCCAGCATGCCTGGACAGTTAATGGCAGTCCGGTAATAACGGGGAGTTGTTTTGCAACAGCTGTAGGCTCCGTTTAGGAAACAGTGCCGTACAAGATGTTTTCTTTTAATGTGGAGGTGAGGGTGGCTATGTAGGGGTATGTGTATATGTTTTGTTTTTTAATTTATATTTAGTGTGGTGTAGTGTTTTTAAGGTACAGTCAGAGGGGCATGGGGTTCACAGTAGTTTCCCGCTGAGGGTTTGAGCTGCAGCGCCAAATTTGCTTCAGCTAGAAGCACACTGTAAGCCACAGCCCATGTGAATGTACCCTGTACATTCACATTGAGGGAGAGGGGGGGGGGGGGTAATTGCAGCCAGTTGCATGCAGGGAGTTGTAGTTTTGCAACAGCTGGAGGCAGAATTATTTCACATTGGTCACTTTCCTCACTCTCCCATCTTCCTTTTCCCCACTTTCTTTTATTATTTTTCCCCGTGTTCTGTTTTGTTTGTCACTCTTTTTGTTTTGGTGCTTGCACTTTATGTGTGGCGAGTAGGGTGCTGGTCCTCGGGCCGGTCTCTGAAAGTCTTGGGAGTTGGTGGACTCGGCCTTCTGGTTAGGTTCACCGGCTCTCATGGGGTCTCCCTTCGGGGGAGCCTCACCGAGGAGGGTTCTGTTTCGGCAGTCCCTCCGAGGATGTTGGGTCCTTGTGGCTTCGGCTGCTTGGACCAAGATGGGTCCATATGGCTTCGGCTGTATGGACCACAGTAACTCTTTTCCCTGTCAGGAGCCTAACGCCCCGGGGGATCAGAGACGGGTCCTTTTCGGAGGACCACTGACGTATGCACCCGTCGCAGTTTTTTGTGATGTCACTCTTTATGTGTGTGCACATTTTTCCCTGCACCGGGTGGAGTTTTTGGGTTGTGTTTTGCACGCCACAGGCTTTTCAACAGAAAAAAAACAGCTGGAGGCAGAATGGTTGCAAAACACTACGAGTTTGTTACCTAACTCAGGGTTTCAAGACCAGTCCACCTCCAGCTGTTGCAAAACTACTACTCCCATCAGCCACGGTCTGTCAGTGCATGCTAAGAATTTTACTTTTGCTGCATCTAGGGTGCCACAGTTTAGAGACCCGTGCATAAAGGTCTGAAAAATGTGGGCCTGCAGAACTTACAATACTAGAAGTGCCAGCATTCCCAGGCATGCTGGAAGTTGTAGTTCTGCAACATCTAAAGGGCAATATGTATTCGAACGTCCTTGGGCCTTAAGGACCCTGAAGTCAGGACGTTCGCATACGTCCTATGTCCACAACATGTTAAATTCATTATGCTAAATAGCAAGGAAAGTGCCTAAATACACATTTACCAACCAGGGTGTCTGCAGCTGTCCAGGCATGCTGGGAGTTGTAGTTTTGTAACAACAGGAGACACATTGTTTGGGAAATACTAATATCTGATCTTATATACTAACTTTTAAACTAGTCTAAAATGCAGTTAAAGATAATGAAATAACAGTGGTCAAAATACTTACACTAATTAGCATCTTTTCCTCAGCGAGTGAGAAATTGCTTCCAACCATTATAATATTGCGATGCGATCATAAAGTAGGAAACTGGCAGGGGTCCAGGAAATGGTCGCGTGTTGGGCGCGTGTTGTTCGCGCGATTGCGCATGCGCGATCGAGAATTTCGCAATATATATCGCAATCGCAATATTTTTTTTCGCTAAAATATCACAAATATTCGATTTCAGAGTGCTCCTACAGCAGTTTTCGAAATATCTGCAATCAATTTCGCATTCGCATTTTGTGAAATTGCGATAAAATATCTTGAATATTCGATTTCAGAATGAGCCAATCAGAGCGCTCCTACAGCATTTGGGGAAATTCCGCAATAAATATCGCATTCGCAATTTTGCGAAATTTCGATAAAATATCACGAATATTCTAAGCCAATCAGAGTGCTCCTACAGCATTTGTCGAAATTGCGCAATAAATATCGCATTCGCATTTTGCGAAATTTCGATAAAATATCACGAATATTCTGAGCCAATCAGAGTGCTCCTACAGCATTTGTCGAAATTGCGCAATAAATATCGCATTCGCATTTTGCGAAATTTCGAAAAAATATCAAGAATATTCTGAGCCAATCAGAGTGCTCCTACCGCAGTTGTCGAAAAATCGCAATTATTTTCGCATTCGCAATAGCGAAAATTTGCAATCATTTCATTTCGATAAAATATCACGAATATTCGAATTTAGCGAATATATCTCGAATATTCGACTATATATTCGAGATATATCGCGAAATCGAATATGGCGTATTCTGCTCAACACTATTTGTGACGGACTGCATCACATTGTTATCCACTATCTCCTGTTACTGAAGAGAATTCATGGTACCTTGCAGACGCTGAAGCTTCCCTGTACCTGCAGAAGCAAAACAGCCCCAAAGCATGATTGACCCCCCTACCATGCTTCACAGTAGGCAAGGTGTTCTTTTCATCATAGGCCTTGTTCTTCCTCCTCCAAACATAGCGTTCATCAATGGGCCCAAACACTTCTAATTTTGTTTCATCAGTCCAGAGAACACAATCCCCAAACTTCTGTGGTTTGTCCACATGATTTTTTCATACTGCAGTTCAATCTTCTTATTCTTGGGAGACAGCAAGGGGGTGCGCCTGGGAGTTCTGGCATGGAGGCCTTCATTATGCAGTGCGAGCCGTATTGTCCTAGCAGAAACTTCAGTACCCACATCTGACAAATCTTTTCTCAGTTCCTCAGCTGTCACAAGGGGACTTTTCTCCACTCTACGCTTCAGGTTGCGCACAGCAGTCGAAGTCAGCATCTTCTTTCTGCCACGACCAGGTAGCGTTTCAACAGTGCCCTTTGCCTTTAATTTGTGAATGATGCTTCCTATGGTGTCTCTTGGTATGTTTAACATCTTTGCAATCTTCTTATAGCCATTGCCCTTCCTGTGAAGAGTAATCACCTTTTCTCTTGTCTTCCCGGACCATTCCCTTGACTTCACCATGTTTGTAACCACACTAGTAAATGTCTATAAGGAGCCGAGTATCAAAGTCATTTGAAAGCTGCCTGATTGGTGCTTATTAGGCTTTATTGCAGCTTCCTGACATCCACAGGTGTTTTCAAGACCTGATTGAAAACACTTCAATGAACCTCTGTTCTTCAGAGAAGTAGTCTTTAACCTCCCTGGCGGTATGATTCTGTCTGGAATTACGTACCAAAAGCGGTACAATTATTTTGCAAGGAAATTTGGCGTTTTATACTGTAGGCCTGTAATTTTTAGAAATAACTCACTTAAATCTGACCAAGCAAGAGTCTTGTAGGCATCCCAGGTATGATTTTTTTTTTAAAACAAAATTAAAAATTATAATATAATAAATAATTATAAATAATTATAACAAATAATAATATAATTATAATAAAAATTATTCAATAATGTAATCAACTCAAAATCACTGAAATTTGCAGAATTGTCGCTGTCATTATTTTTATTTTTTATGACGAATTTCCCCGCAAATCGCTATCGCACATTTCTGCAAGTGATTATAATTTATTATCGCTGTTTTCTAGCTGATCTAAAACCATTTTTGACATAAAGGGACACTTTTGGACAATCTACAGTTTTTAGGCAGAAAGAACATTTTTTATTATATAAAAGTACATGCAGGGCACTGGGCAGACCACTAGGGACAAAGGGGGTGTGTATTTTTTACATACAGTACTGTAATCTATAAGATTACAGTATACTGTATGTAAAGTGTTTGTTTACTTTTTTGAATTTGGCGCCGTTCTCCGCCCCCGTGCGTCGTAACGTCGCAGGGAACGGAGATCGGCGGCACACGGGGACACTGTGAATCGAGCGAGGAGGACCCGCTCGCTCACACAGCGCGGTGGCATCACTGGATCCAGGGACAAGGTGAGTAACTTACCTGTGGATCCAGCGAAAGGTAAGCCGCGCCGCTGCACGTCCACCCCGAGCGTGACTCGGGGATACCGATCTTAGCATTGAAAACCAACCCCGAGTCACGCTCGGGGATACCGCCAGGGAGGTTAAGGGCTTGAATAATTGTGTAAATGAAGAATTCACAAAATAAACATTTACTACTGTATTACAAAACCAATTGATGTCATTTTAGTTGCATATGGTTCTTTAAGAAGTCCTTGTAGGATTTCATTCTGAATACAATTACAAATGTACACTAAATTCACTTAAAGTGGAGTTCCACCCATAAATATAACATTACATCAGTAGTTTTAAAAAAATGTCATTAGTCCTTTAAGAATTTTTTTTTTTAGATGCCTTCAAAGTGTTGTTGCTAGGCAGAATAGTTAATCTTCCCTCTTCCTGCACCTAGGTGCTTAACCTACACCGCACAGACTCCTGGGAATGTAGTGGGTGTAACTTTCCAGGAGTCTGTGCACTCCCCAGTCTCGAAGAATCATGTGACTTGGACAGTACAGGTGCTGAAACCTGATCTGAAACCTATTACACTGCTTGTGCAGCACTGAGCATGTGTGAGATCTGCAAGGCTGAAATCCAGGAAGTCATACAGTCTGGCTTCATGATGCCCACACTTAAGATGGCCCCAGTCAATTTCTATTTTATAAAGTGTCTAAATGCTGTAACAACCTAACAAAACGGACCTAAGTTTACAGACTAACTTTACTAGAATACATTAAGCTTGTGTATTACAGGGGTATTTATATTTAAAAAGTGAAATTGTGTCCGGAACTCTGCTTTAAACACTTTACAGCATTGGGGGGGTTGAATAATTTTCAACACAACTGTAGATGTGTTATTAACTAGATTTAAATAATCCAACTCACGTCAATATACAGTATAAGGAGAGTATGCTGAGCGCAGAAGTTGATTACACATATGGACTCAGTAGCACAACGGTTGGCATGGCCGATCTGGCCTATAGTCTCACTATGCGAGCCGCTTAGGGCCCCTCAAAGCTGTGAAGGGCCCCCCAAATAACTAGAGACCCAAACTGGTAAGAAGCCATTTTCGCACCCTCACCCCGCTTCTCAACTCGCTGGCTGCATGGGAGAAGAGGCAATAAGTCAGCAACCCTTCCTTCGCAATTTCATGTAAGATGTAATTTCCTAAAGCAGAACACCCCCTCCCCCCACGTCTCAACTTTCTTTAATGTGACATGTCACTGTCGTCAGCGGCCCCAATTCTCTTTTTTCATGTGTTATGTCATCTTGCTTCTGGCCCCAGGGAGGTAATGATTGGCACTGAGTGTTGGCCACAAGAACAAACCACTTAGGGTGTCACACAGAGGTGATCCAGTGTATACTTGTTGTTTTTCCATGTAGGAAATGGATAAAATCCTGTGTTATGCTTAGAAGGATTGCAAAAACAGAGAATTGTACCACACTTTTTAAAAATAATGATCAATATTCCTCTTTTAGGCCTCTAATCTTTTTGATTTATGTATCCCTTTTTTTTTTACAATCTCATAGGGCAAATTGCATCTGCTGATGCTGAAGTGGACACGCCAGAGCCAATACCCACACAAGACCCACCCTCGACGGTTGTGCAGGAATTGCAGAATACAAGCACAGCAGGTCAGTGTCCTACAGCACAGCTGCAGGTAATACATGTAGGCCTACATAATTTTAATACATGTGTTTTTTCCCAAATTTCAGGAGGTGTCGGAGGTGTTGGGGGCACAGTCGGCACCAACAGTGCCAATGTCCTTCTGGGGGAGATAAAGGAAACGATCTCCCAAATAGAGGAAAAAAAACTAATTTTAGAAAATGTGCTAAAGCAAAGAAAAGATTTGGAACAAAAATTAAACAGACTGATAGATGATCTGGGGAGGGATTTAAATAAAACATAAAAAATAAAAAAATAAAAAAAATCTTAAAAAATAAAAATAATATGGCTTGAACCCAAAAAAAATAAAAATAAAAAGATATATTTTGCACAAATATAAATAAAGACTTTGGGGCATATTCTTAAATATCTGAGGTGGCGGAACGTATGTCCTTTACGTTACGCCGCCGCAAGTTTAAGTGGCAAGTGCCTGATTCCCAAACCACTTACCTGTAAACTTGCGGCGGCGTCGCGTAAAGTCCACCCGCGCAAGCCCTCCTAATTCAAATGATCCTGGTAGGGGGCGTGGATCATTTAAATTAGGCGCGCTCCCGTGCCGATCGTAATGCGCATGCTCCGTCGGGTAAATTACCCGAAGTGCATTGCGCTAAATGACGTCTCACGGACGTCATTTGTTTTGACTGTAACGTAAATGGCGTCCAGCGCCATTCACGGACGACTTACGCAAACGTCGTGAAATTTTCAAATTTCGACGCGGGATCGACGGCCATACTTAACATTGAGTACGCCACCTAGGGGGCATCTTTATCTTTACGCCGCGTATCGCTTATGGAAATAACGTTAAAACACTACGGCGGGCAAGCGTACGTTTCAGAATCGGCGTGACTAGTCATTTGCATATTCTACGCTGACCGCCACCTAGCGGTCAGCGTATATATTGCAGCCTAAGATACAACTGCGCAGGCCGTCGTATCTTAGGCATGTTTAAGTGTATCTCAGTTTGAGAATACACTTAAACATAGGATCGGACTTACGTCTGCGTATCTGCTGATACGCAGGCGTAAAGTATTTGAGAATATGGCCCTTTATAAGTGTGAGATAATAAATATGTTTGGATACTGAACAATGTCTGGCTTCTTATTATATCTGTTATATCCTTGGTGTTGTGAGGGACACAAGGCTCTGGTCTGGAACAATGGATGTTTATTTCAGTACAGGCTGTACACTGTAAAATGCATCTCAGGACATGTGGTCTCTCTAAGATGGCTACTATGCCCCTTGACCCTTGTCATCACTGCTGGGTGGAGCCAGCCTTAAAGTGCAAGTATATGTGGAACCCTTCAGTTATAACAATATAAATGCTGTCTAAAATAAGAAATCTATGTTTGTGGTGTTTACATTGACAATCATGAGTATTTAGTAAAGGGAAATAAACATGACACTATGATAACGTAGGAGAATGCTAGAATGAACTCAAATGATAAAAGAATCCAACCAAGAAAATTACTGGAACAGGGCCATACAATTTTGGCCTTAGGCACTGGTGGCGGTGTCACAACACTGCAACCCCGCACAGATACTATAATTGGACCGCAGAAAAGAGCCACATGTAAAGTATTTCATTAAAAATTGTTATTAGATGCCCCTGTTTCACAGGGGCAGCAAAATTAGGCCTTAGGCACAACACAAAACTGCAACCCCTCCCAATATCTTTAATTTGTGCGCAACAAGGAGCCACGTGCAAAGTATTGCATCAAAAATTTGTATCAGACGCCCCTTTTTTCAAAGGGGCAGAAACATTAGGCCTTAGGCACAACACAACACTGCAACCCCTCCCAATATCTTTAATTTGTGCGCAACAAGGAGCCACGTGCAAAGTATTGCATCAAAAATTTGTATCAGACGCCCCTTTTTTCAAAGGGGCAGAAACATTAGGCCTTAGGCACAACACAACACTGCAACCCCTCCCAATATCTTTAATTTGTGCGCAACAAGGAGCCACGTGCAAAGTATTGCATCAAAAATTTGGATAAGACGCCCCTTTTTTGCAAAGGGGCAGAAACATTAGGCCTTAGGCACAACACAACACTACAACCCCTCCCACTATCTTTAATTGGAGCACAACAAGGAGGGACGTGCAAAGTATTGCATCAAAAATTGTTATTAGGCGCCCCTGTTAAACAGGGGCAGAAAAATTAGGCCTTAGGCACTGGTGGCGGAGCCCAGAAATACAACATTTCTTTCTAGATATCAGGAAGAAAAGTGAGGAGGAGAAGGATATTCCATCAGCAGCATAACAGGACAGTCACTCAGCATCAGCATACGCAGTCTCCAAGGGATCTGACATTTCAACAAAAAATGATTATTCAGTAACATCAGCATCAGGTGCTTGGTAGCTGGTGTTGATCCAAGCCGGATTCATTTTGATGAAGGTCAGTCGATCAACAGAGTCGGTGGAGAGGCGCACCCTGTGATCGGTCACAAAGCCTCCAGCAGCACTGAATGTGCGTTCTGAAAGAGCACTGGATGCAGGGCAAGCCAGTAGCTCAATTGCGTACTGTGCAAGCTCTGGCCAGTGATCCATCCTCAAGACCCAGTAAGCCAGAGGATTTTCGGTGGGGAAGGTGTCCAAGTCGGATCTTGCCCCTAGGTATTCCCGGACCATGTAAACCAGACACTGGCGATGGTTGCTGGAACCGGTCAGACCTTGGGGCTGCGGACTAAAAAATTGTTTGAACGCATCGGTCAGACGGCCACCCTCTCCACCGCTCCTTCTCTGACTCACCGACGCCTCAGCAAGACGTTGTCCAGGGCCAGGTTTTGGTAATCCCCCCGGTTCTGGGAACGCATTGCACAGAGCCTTCTGCAAGGCCTCCCGCAGAAGTTTCATCTTCTGCTCCCTCTGCGATGGCAACATAAGGTCCGCCACCTTACTCTTGTAACGTGGATCAAGGAGAGTTGCCAGCCAGTAATGATCCCTCTCCTTGATAGCACGTACACGAGGATCCTTACGCAGGCTTTGCAGGATCAGGGAGGCCATGCAGCGTAGGTTTGCAGAGGCATTCGGGGCACAGTCCTCTGGGTCACTGAGGACGACAGGATCCGCAGCCACCTCATCCCAGCCACGTAAAACTCCACGTGTTCCTTTTGACTGTAAATGATCCCTTGAAGACTGCTGCTGTTGATGCTGAGTGCTAGTCTCCACCTCCATGCTGCTGATACAATCCTCCTCCTCCTCCTCATCCTCCTCCTCCTCCTCTTCCTGTGTTCCAGGTGGGCAAGCAGGAACAGTGTCTGGATAAAGGGGGCCTTGAGAGGTCAGGAAGTCATCCTCTTCCTCCCTCTGTTCTGCCTCAAGGGCCCTGTCCATTATTCCACGTAGGGTGTGCTCCAACATGTGAATAAGCGGGACAGTCTCACTGATGCATGCACTGTCACTGCTCACCATCCTCGTGGCCTCCTCAAATGGTGACAGGACAGTGCATGCATCCCTGATCAAGGCCCACTGGCGTGGTGAAAAAAACCCTAGCTCCCCTGAGCCAGTTCTGCTGCCATATTGGCACAGGTACTCATTGATGGTCCTCTGCTGCGTGTGCAGCCGCTGCAGCATGGCCAACGTAGAGTTCCATCTGGTGGGCATGTCACAGATTAGGCGGTTCTTGGGCAGGTTGTATTCCCTTTGGAGGTCTGTCAGCCGAGCAGTGGCATTGTATGACCTTCGGAAATGCACAGAGACTTTCCTGGCCTGCTTCAGGACATCCTGTAAGCCCGGGTACCTGCCCAAGAACCACTGCACCACCAAATTGAGAACATGCGCAAAACAGGGAAAATGGGTGTGTTTTCCCTGTCGCAGGGCAGAGAGGAGGTTGGTGCCATTATCGCTGACCACCATTCCAGGCTTCAGCTGGCGTTGCGTCAACCACCTCTGAGCCTGGCCCTGCAGAGCTGAAAGAACCTCTTCCCCAGTGTGGCTCCTGTCTCCCAAGCACACCAGCTCGAGCACCGCATGGCATCTCTTGGCCTGCATTCCTGCATAGCCCCTGGTACGCCTACGGAGAACGGCTGGTTCTGAACAAACATCACCACAGGAAGAGGCCACAGAGGAAGAAAAAGAGGAGAGGGTGGAGGAGAGAGGTGTGTCCAAGCAGTAGTAGTGTTTTGGAGGCGTGGTGGCGGAACAACCTCCAAAACTACTGTACCTTTCCCTGCGTCCTTCCCAGCTGCCAGCAGAGTCACCCAATGGGCCGTAAAAGACAGGTAACGTCCCTGTCCATGCCTGCTGGACCATGAGTCAGCAGTAAGATGCACCTTACCACTGACCGCCCTGTCCAGCGAGGCATGGACATTGCCTTCCACATGGCGGTAGAGAGCCGGAATCGCCTTCCGTGAGAAAAAGTGGCGTTTGGGTACTTGCCACTGAGGTACTGCACATTCCACAAACTCACGGAAGGGGCAGAATCTACCAACTGAAAAGGTAGCAGTTGAAGTGCTAGCAATTTTGCTAAGCTAGCATTCAACCGCTGGGCATGTGGATGGCTGGGAGCGTACTTCTTTCGGCGCTGCAGCAGTTGGGGCAGGGAAATTTGTCTGTTACTCTCATTAGATTGCCCGCATGTACTACCACTACTACGTTGTGACACACCTATTTCTACACCTTCGGTGCAGGCTTCAGAGAGGACTGGGGGTCTAGTGGGGTTGGAGGTCACAGAAGGGCAAGGGGAGGTCCGCTTCGGTCTTTGGTGTGGGTCTTTCATGGCAGCTCGACATATGTCTGGACAAACATGTGGTGCCCAAGCGGGTGATGTTTTGGCCACGCAAGATACGCTTGAGACATATGTTGCAAACAGCAAAGGTACGATCTGATGGACATGTTTCAAAAAAGGCCCACACCAAAGAACTTTTGCTGTACCGTTGAGACACAGCAGCGCCACGTAATGCAGTTGGTGTGCTGCCCTTAAGCTGACCCCTGGAGGGCTTCCTGCCTCTTTGAAGATGTGCCTGTGCCTTGTCCTCCTCCTCCTCTTCCTCCTCCTCCTCTCTCCTATCAGGCACCCAGGTAGAGTCAATGACCTCATCATCCCCTCCCTCCTCATCATCACTGTCGAAAACCTGGCAGTATGCTCCAGCTGGGGGAACATCACTCCCAGATTGTTGTCCCTCTCGGCCACCCCCTCTCCCTGGGCTCACATCAATGCCTTCCTCTATCTGTGTTCCGTCATCGTAGTCTTCAAAACGCTGCGCATCTTCATGTAGCATGTACCCAACACTGTGTTGAAACTGTTCGGGGACTCCTCAGGAGGACACGGTGGGACTAGGGAAGGATTGTGTGATGCCATTGTGCAGAGGGTAGAGGACGCCTTGGCAGCTGCTTTGCCAGACAAACTATGATCAGTCTGTGTCAGAGAGGATGAGGACGGCTTGGTCATCCACTCAACTAATTTCTCTGCATGTTGAGGCTCAATACGGCCAGCTCCCGAAAAGAAGGACGAGCGGCCACGGCCACGTGCTGAAGAGGATAAACCACATCCACCACCATCATTACCTCTAGATACAGAGCCTGCTTGCCCTTGTGACTCTCTGCCTCTCTTTGTCCTTCCAGTCATATTTATGCCTTCAGGTGCTATGTACCAAAACAGACGCAGTCACAGCAACTGCGTTCAGGTGTTATTAAACAGCAAGCGCACAGTAATAGCGACTGCGCTCAAATGCTATTTAACAGCACACACGCAGTGACACCAAGCGCGTTCAGGTGGTATTAAACAGCAAACGCACAGTAATAGCGACTGCGCTCAAATGCTATTTAACAGCACACACGCAGTGACACCAAGTGCGTTCAGGTGGTATTAAACAGCAAACGCACAGTAATAGAGACTGCGCTCAAATGCTATTTAACAGCACACACGCAGTGACACCAAGCGCGTTCAGGTGGTATTAAACAGCAAGCGCACAGTAATAGCGACTGTGCTCAAATGCTATTTAACACCACACACGCAGTGACACCAAGTGCGTTTAGGTGGTATTAAACAGCAAACGCACAGTAATAGCGACTGCGCTCAAATGCTATTTAACAGCACACACGCAGGGACACCAAGTGCGTTCAGGTGGTATTAAACAGCAAACGCACAGTAATAGCGACTGCGCTCAAATGCTATTTAACAGCACACACGCAGTGACACCAAGTGCGTTTAGGTGATATTAAACAGCAATCGCACAGTAATAGCGACTGCGCTCAAATGCTATTTAACAGCACACACGCAGTGACACCAAGTGCGTTCAGGTGGTATTAAACAGCAAACGCACAGTAATAGCGACTGCGCTCAAATGCTATTTAACAGCACACACGCAGTGACACCAAGCGCGTTCAGGTGGTATTAAACACCAAGCGCACAGTAATAGCGACTGCGCTCAAATGCTATTTAACACCACACACGCAGTGACACCAAGTGCGTTTAGGTGGTATTAAACAGCAAACGCACAGTAATAGCGACTGCGCTCAAATGCTATTCAACAGCACACACGCAGTGACACCAAGTGCGTTCAGGTGGTATTAAACAGCAAACGCACAGTAATAGCGACTGCGCTCAAATGCTATTTAACAGCACACATGCAGTGACACCAAGTGCGTTCAGGTGGTATTAAACAGCAAATGCACAGTAATATCGACTGCGCTCAAATGCTATTTAACAGCACACACGCAGTGACACCAAGTGCGTTCAGGTGGTATTAAACAGCAAGCGCACAGTAATAGCGACTGCGCTCAAATGCTATTTAACAGCACACACGCAGTGACACTAACTGCGTTTAGTTGCTATTAAACAGCACACACGCAGTAAGAATGTCTGCATTTCTGTGCAATTCAATAGCCCAGTTGCATTAACAGCGACTGTGTTTCTGTGCTAATAAATTGCACACGTGCAGTAACAGGTAATGTGTGTGTGTGTGCAATTAACTAGCACACGTTCAATAACACAGACTAATATTTTAAAGCTAATCCCTAATGCAGGCAATACAACACGTTAGAGCACTGCATATAGAACAAACTCCTGCCTGACAGATACTAATAGCAGATCTAACTGAGCTATACAGTTTATAAATATATTGACAACTCCTAGGGATGTGAATATATTCTCTACAAACTGTAGATTTAACTATACTGACTAGCTTCCTGCTCTATCTATCTATCTATTTATCTATCTATCTATCTATCTATCTATCTATCTATCTATCTATCTATCTATCTATCTATCTATCTATCTATCTATCTATCTATCTAGTAGAAAAGACACTGGGCCAGATTCATGTACAATGGCGCATCTTTGGACCGGCGTAGTGCATCTTTTTTACACTACGCCGGACCAGCGTGGAGAGGCAGGTAGGGTATTCACAAAGCACTTGTGCCTAACTTTGCACCGGCCTAACTTAATTTCCTCGGCGTAAGTGGAAGTGGGTGTGACCTTATGCAAATGATGTTCTGAACGTGGAGCAGTGATTTACGCCCGGCGTATCTTGAACGGAGCATGCTCAGTACGTCCGTTCCCTTCTGAGCATGCTCACAACTATGCCGGCCCAACTTACAGAGATACGCCGGCCCAACTTACGCCCAGCCGATGCAAATGTACATCCAGTTTTTTTCCCCCCCAGGGAAGGTACATTTGCTGTGAGATGGCTACTCCCGTTCCCCACAGGCAGAGGAGGAAAAAAAACTTTAACACCCAGGAGATGTCAGCCCTCATAACAGCAATGGAGACTTATGACCAGGGCCGCCATCAGGGGGGTACAGGCAGTACACCTGTAAGGGGCCCGGGGGTCCCCAGGGGCCCAGATGTGAACCCCCCTTTTTTTTTTTATATATATTTTTTAATATATTTGTAATTATATTTTTTTGATGGACAAGAAGGCCTGGCTTGCAGTCTCTGCTCTAATTCATTTCAAAGGTGTTCTATCGAGTTGAGGTCAGGACTCTGTGCAGGCCAGTCAAGTTCCTCCACCCCAAACTTGCTCATCCATGTCTTTATGGACCTTGCTTTGTCCACTGGTGGGCAGTCATGTTGGAACAGGAAGGGGCCCTCCCCAAACTGTTCCCACAAAGTTGGGAGCATGAAATTGTCCAAAATGTCTTGGTATGCTGACGCCTTAAGAGTTCCCTTCAATGGAACTAAGGGGCCAACCCAACCCCTGAAAAACAACCCCCCACCATAATCCCCCCTTTCATCAAATGATTTGGACCAGTCCACAAAGCAAGGACCATAAAGACATAAATGAGCGAGTTTGGGGTGGAGGAACTGGACTGGCCTGCACAGAGTCCTGACCTCAACACCTTTGGGATCGAATATTCCGATGGACGTGTTTTGTCATATAATCAAACCGTCTGTACGCTCCATCGGACAAAAGAGCAGAAAAACTATGTAGTTTCGTGAATGTTGGCTGAAAAAGTTCTGCCGTCTGTATGCAGAACAAGTTCACGGCCAGTGCCTTTCGGACAAAAATATATATATATAATTATTATTATCATTATTATTATTATTAAAGGGCCCAGAGGTCCCGGATGGAAAGCCCCCTTTATTTGGTAATTTATTTTTATAAAAAAAAGGGGGGTTGCCATCTGGGACCCTGGTGGCCTCCGGACCTTTAAGGGGGTTCCCATCCGGGCCCTCTCCAGCTGACTTGAGCAAGTCTGGTGCAAAGTTACCCCTGCTTTATAAAGGGTAACTTTCCGCTGCAAACCAGAGTTACACGCACCGGGAGTAGCCTGCGCCGGCAATTCGTAATTTGCTGAATCGGACCAACTCCCTCATTTGCATATTTAAAATAGAAAAACCAGGGCCGCGCTAGTTCAGACCAGCGTAAATGGGCGCCCACGCCGCACCGGAGTGCAAAGGTCCAAACGAAAAAAAAAAATCTACGTTACGGCGTAATATTGTTTGCTGAATACGGCGCGGAGATACGCCGGCGTAAATTGGCATTTACGCCGCGCATCTCAGTCTACACCGGCGGAAATTGTTCCTGAATCTACCCCACTGTGGCCCAGATTCACAAAGCCTGGCATTTACTCTGCTCCGGTGCAGTGTAAATGAGTGAGGCCCCGTACACACGATAGAATCCATCCGCTGAAAAATCTCAGCGGATCGGTTTCAGCGGATAGATTCTATGGTGTGTACATTCCTGTTGATATTTATCCGTGGAAATTTCCCAATTCCAGCAGATAAAAATTTGTAGACATGTCTACAAATCTATCCGCTTGAATTGGCTCCCGCGGATCGATCCGGTGGTCTGTACAGACTCACCGGATCGATCCGTCCAAAGGGATCCCCCGCATGCGTCGTAATGATTCGACGCATGCGTGAAATTCCTTTTATGACAGCGTCGCGCACGTCGCCGCGTCATCATCGCGGCGACGGCGCGACACGTCATCGCGAGGGGATTTCGGCGCGGATTTCGATCCGATGGTGAGTACACTCCATCGGTGGACCGTATCCGCGGATAAATCCTCTCGTGTGTACTAGGCCTTACACTCTGCCAGAGTAAGTGGGGCAGATTCATCAATAGATACGCCGGCGGATCTCCTGATCCGCCGTCGTATCTGTGAGACCCGACGGTCGGATCTGTGAGATCCCACCGTCGGAGCTATGCGACTGATACATAAGAATCAGTTCCGCATAGATCTCCCTTGGATCCGACTGGTGTAAGTGACTTACACCAGTCGAATCTTAGGCTGTAATCTCCCGCCGGCCGCTAGGTGTCGTCGCGATTTTTTTGCATATGCAAATGAGGAAAACCGCCGATTCACGTCCGTACGCCCGCCCGTCGCTCGTTTTCTACGTCATTTGCGTTCGGGTTTTTCCGGCGGATAGCTACCCCTGCTTCTATGAGGGGTAGCTAATGTTAAGTATGGCCGACGTTCCCGCGCCGATTTTTAAATTTTCTACGTCGTTTGCGTACCGCGATCGGGAATACCGATGGCCGCAAACGACGTACCCGCCGCAAACAATGACGTCGTAGCGACGTCATTTGGAGCATGCGCACTGGGCTTTTTCGCCCCGGCGCATGCGCAGTTAAATCGGCGCGGGAACGCGCCTGATTTAAATTGTACACTCCCCCTAGCTGCGGAATTTGCATTCCGCCGGGGGGAGTTAGGATCCGACGGTGCAGTTTGCGAGGTAAGTGCTTTATGAATCATGCACTTGCCTCGCTAAATTGCACCGGCGGATCGTAAACCAGGTAGATCTAGCGGGCCAGATTCACAAAAGAGATACAATGGAGTATCTCAGATACACCATCGTATCTCGGATTTTTACTGGTCCTATCTATGCACCTGATTCATAGAATCAGATACGCATAGATAGGGCTGAGATCCGACAGTGTCACACTGTGTTACACTGTCGGATCTTTTTTTTTATTTAAAAATGGCGCCGGGGGCGTTCCCGCTGATTTACACTGAATAATATGTAAATCAGCGAGATACGCGAAATTCACGAACGTACGCGGACCCGACGCTGTGTTCTTACGTAGTTTCCGTAGCGCGGTACCCGTCGTATACTTACCCCTGCTAAAAGCAGGGGTAAGTATTGTTAAGTATGGCCGTCGTTCCCACGTCGATTTTGAAATTTCCTACGTCGTTTGCGTACGCCGATTCACGAACACGTGCGTCGCAAGTCCCGCTCACGTCGCAACCACTGACGTCCTATTGACGTCAGTGGGAGCAATGCACGCCGGGAAATTCCCCGGACGACGCATGCGTATTTAAATCGGCGCGGGAGCGCGCCTGATTTAAATATGGCACTCCCCTAGCCGCGGAATTTGAATTCCGCTGGGGGAGTTAGGATCCGCCGTCGCAAGTTTGGAGGTAAGTGTGTTGTGAATTTGACACTTTCCTCACAAACTTGCGAGGGCGGATCTTAAAACACATAGGTTACACGGATCTAAAGATCCGCTAACCTTTGTGAATCTGGCCCAGCGGATCTAAAGATCCGCAGATCTACATGAATCTGCCCCAATGTGTCAGAGTTACCCTGATTCACAGAAGACCATGCACCTACTCCAGAGCGGTGCAGTGTGGTGTAAGTGCCATGGGGGTGTGCACAATTTGCATAAAACACGCCCTATTACTTAAGTCACAGCGGAGTAGGTAAAGTTACGCCTGCCTGGAGTATCTCCACTGAGCATGTGCAGTACTACGCCAAGGCAGTGTAAATCTCCTGAGCATGCTCAGCAGTTAACCACATCAGTGTAAGTTACTCCGAGTCGGCTTAAGTTATGCCGTGTCAGTGTAAAGTTACACCGAGTCAGCGTAAGTGGCAAATAGGATAGCGGGTGGGAAAACCTCTGGGTCTGACATGCCAAAGAGTTTTGTGCGAGGGGGATATTTTCACAAACTAGGCAGTTGTTGCACATCCCTCCTTATATGCTTTGCAACAATCACTGCAGCATTTGGCAAGATTGTAGCAATATGCAGTATTCAAATGTCAGGGTGCAGTCCTATGTTACATAGTGCACTGTCCCAGGTAGTGTGTGCCCAAAACACACATGGTTGTGCTAGAAATGACAAAAGTCTCACTTACGACATGACTTACCCCAGCTTTTGGTGGGGTATCTTTTGGGTGTAACTTTGACTTAAGTCACACTGGCGTAACTTACGTTGCTTTTGTGAATCAGGCGTAAGTCACAATTTGCATATTTGCATGTTAATATATGCCGGAATTTGCCAGTTACTCCGTGCCAGTGTAAGTCACTTATGCTGCACTTTTGTAGTGTAAGTCTTGGAGTAACTGGGCCAGATTCATGAAGCACTTACACCGTTTTTTTTGGTAGATGCACGGCGTAAGTGCAGATTTGCGCCGGCGGATCGCTACGCCTTACCCAGAGAACCAGATTACGCCTCCAAATAGACTTCATCGCCTCGGTGTAACCTTTCCACGCCGGCGCGGCGTTGGCGCAGATTTACGCTGGTCGCATCTGGCGCGGCCATGGTTTTTGTGTTTTAAATATGCAAATGAGGTTTTTGGGCCGATTCATCAACTTAAGCTTGACCGGCGCAGGCTACTCCCGGTGAGCGGAGCTGAAATTTCCGGTGCAAAGTTACACCTCATAAAAGCAGGGGTAACTTTGCACCAAACTTGCAGAGGTCAGCTGGAGAGCAGCTAAAGCAGCAGCGTTACAAACGAACTGAGCAACAACACTTGCTGGACAACACATAGAGGCGGTCCCCATGTTGGGAGAGGCCCTCAATAATTACAGCCCTCTCCTCTGGGCTGAAATTGGTCATCCGCCCACCTGAGGATTCCTCATCAGCCATAACTGCCCCACCACAATGCAAACGACCTAGCTTAAAAAAAAAAAAAGCTTAAGTACATTTGCACCTGCAGGGCGGAAGTCTGGGCTGATTTATGGACTGGGCGTTGGTAGTGGGCCGGCGTATCTCAGGGGTCACGCCAGGGTGCAGTTCTGAGCATGTGCAGATTGGGGCATTTACCCCTGGATGTCACTGAGCATGTGTGGTCTAAGATGCTCCCCGGCGTGACCCCTGCGCCACGGTCGGCACTTCATTAGCATAGGGTGACTCCCATTTGGCTTTACCCCACCTTACGCCGTCTAAAATCCGCCCCGCTGGGGCATCGTAGACAAAAAAAGTTTCTTGAATCACCTAACTGCCTCTCCGCGCTGGACCGGTGTAGTCTAAAAATGATGCACCACGCCGGTGCAAATCTGCACCATTGTACATGAATCTGGCCCATTGCCTTTGTGCATCAAGTGCAACTTTACGCCGGAGTAAATTGGAACTTACGCCGATGAGGAGTATCTTACGCCGGCGTAAGTGCTTTGTGAATCTGGGCCCGTGTCTCTATCTCTCTATCTCTAACTGTCTGTCTGACTTGTCTTTAACAAAGCCGGAACACACTACACAAGGCCGCCGTGCAGGCTGCCTTTTATAGTGTGGGGCGTGTACTAATCCCCCTGAGCCATAATTGGCCAAAGCCACCCTGGCTTTGGCCAATTATGGCTCTTCGTTTTTGGCGCGCTGTGATTGGCCAAGCATGCGCTCAACGCCGCAGTGAATTATGGGACGTTTTACGTCACTCGAATTTGGCGCGAACGACCCGTTTTGTTCGGGTTTCGTCGAAAGAACGAACGACCAATGTTCGAGTCGAACATACGTTCGTATCGAACGCGAAGCTCACCCCTACTGGCAGGGACAGGATAGAAGAAAAGACAGAAAAGTTTAGGCACAAGTTAGAATATAGCACACAATTAAACACAGTTAGTATAACATTTAAGCAACACACAATCTAGAATATAGCCATTTCAGTGAGTCTGTCTGCAAAGGGATAACCCCTAACCCCAACTTATATATATAGCTAATAAAAAAAAAGAGATTTGGTATGTGTACCACAAGTATATGCATAGCAGATCCAATAAACTGATAAAGATATTACTGTGTTATTACTTCATTACCGAAACACCCTGTCTTTACAATCAGCTTATTTGCCTCTTAGAAAGAAGCCCTCTGCTCTCTGCTGAGTCAAAATCTCAATCTCCCCTAGACCCCTCTCTTCAAATCAAGCGACTTGCTGGGTCCTGAACTTTACTAGGAAGATCCTAGGCTGAAGGCTGCGCGGTGGGGGATCGGCTCAGGGAGAACCCAGAGAGAGGTTATCCAGGAGTTCTGAAGGAACCATCGGGAGTCCGGTTACCGAGATACTGACAGGTACAGTGCAGCTGTCTACCGGTGACTCTAACTGAATTTACTGGGAGGATTTCCCCGATCCAACCATCGCTCATTACATTTCTAAGCCTGTGGCAGAGGCCCGTTTCCTCCCAGCGATCTACACGTGACACTTCGGCTGCCAGGCTTGTGGCAGAGGTCTGTCCGGGGGTACTTCACCCACTCTGGCTGGAGTGGCGACAAACTGATTTCACTGTTACTGAGAGCAGGATTGCTCTCTTCATATCTAAGGCCTGATACTTTCGTTCTTCTTATGCTTCATCAACCTTTCCTATCCTACCTCATGTTGATGTTGGCTGTGTTGGGCCTTGGAATAAAGCATTCAAGAAAATCCATTTGATGACTGGACATTCGCTCACTGTTTTGGCTCACTGCTATTACCCCTAGACACACTGCAGGGTAACTTAATATGCCGATCCCAAAACAATCAGCGGCTCCATCGGGGGTAGCGCTACACGTGGGGGCTTGTCCGGGATTCGGCTATTACCGTTGGCAACAAAAAAAGTGAGTAACAATTTATTATAAGAAGGACTTTTTTAAATTTACAAACCCCAACGGAGTCTGAGGGAACGAGAGCCGTATTGTCACTGGATGTGACAAAAGCATTTGACAGTGTAGAATGGGGGTATATTTGGAGGGTGCTGGGAAAGTTTGGATTTGGTCTGAAATTTACTGGATGGATAAAAACGGAAAATTGTATACTCACCTTTCCGTAATTTTCCTTTCCTGACGCATCTTCATGGCAGCACACACTGGGTTGTGACTCCGCCCCCACAACCTGACAGGATTGGTTAGCTATAAATCTGAAGGGGAGACACCCGGCATCATTCTCCGTAAATATCATCATCATTGAACAACAGGGTGGGCAGCTGTGTGCTGCCATGAAGATGCGTCATGAAAGGAAAATTACGGAAAGGTGAGTATACAATTTTCCGTTTTCCTGACGCATTCATGGCAGCACACACTGGGAAATAACTCGCTAGTCGGGCGGGTTCAATGCAAAAGTATTTTATTTCTTATAGAGCCGAAGAATTGGCCCTGAAGATAGATCTGCCAAATTCAGAAGTCGCCAACAGAGCGGCGTCCACCCTGTAGTGGGTGATAAAGGTATGCCTGGAAGACCAGGTTGCTGCTCTGCAGATGGTCTCCGAAGATACTCCACAATATGCTGCCCAAGAGGTAGCCACTGCCCCGGTTGAATGCGCTTTGATGCCCTCTGGGATCTCCAGCCGTTGAGTGGAATATGCTTTCTCGATGGCCTTAACTAGCCAAGAGGCGATGGTCCGAGAGGTGGCTGCCTGGCCTCGTCGGGCTCCGTGAGGTATGATCAGTAGGGAGTCTGTTGACCGCAGGTGGGTAGTGGCCGATAGGTAGTTGGAAATCACAGACTTAATGTCCAAGGCATGCGGATCACCATCTTCGTTAGAGTGGCATGGCAAGACGATATCCTGGCCATAATGGAAGGCCGAAGTAACCTTGGGGAGGAAGCGATCCGAAGGTCTCAGTACCACCCTGTCGGGCAGGAAAACTAAGTATGGCTCCTTTGACATGAGAGCTTGTAACTCCGACACTCTCCTAGCCGAAGCAATGGCAATGAGGAAGGACAATTTTAGGGTCAGGTCCCATAAGGAGATTGAGTTGAGTGGAAAGAAGGGCGGATTGGACAGCCCCTCCAGAACCACTGAGAGATCCCAAGCCGGAAAGGACGGTCTCCTGGGCGGTCTGATTTTAATGCATGCTTTCATGAACTGAACTATTAAGGGGTGCAGGGCCCATCTAGTGCCCGTTTTGGCAGCAAGAGCGGAGATCTGCACCTTCAGGGTGCTTGAGCTCAGGCCTTTGTCAATTCCCGTTTGCAGGAATTCCAGGACTTGGTAAGGATCCGGAGAGGCGTGATTCCAACCTTTGGTTTGCGCCAAGTGGGCGAATCTTTCCCAAACTCTGGTGTAGACAGTGTTCGTGGTGACCTTCCTGGCCTGCATTAAGGTTGCTATAACTGCCTGGGAACATCCCTGCTCCCTAAGTCTAGCCCTCTCAACCTCCAGGCTGTCAAGTGGAGTCTGTCTGGAGCCGGATGGAGGAGCTGACCTTGGTGAAGGAGATCTGCTGAGACCGGTAGGTGGATTGGAGGTCGGGTATTGAGCTGCAGGAGAGTCGTAAACCACGGTCTCCTTGGCCAGAATGGTATTATCGCGATCACTGTGACCGATGACCTTCGGAGCCGGGATAGGAACCTTGCTATCAAGGGAGTTGGGGGAAAGATGTATCCCAGATCGAAGTTCCATGGATGAAGAAGGCAGTCTGTCCCCTCTGCTGTCGGAAAGGGTACCCTGGAAAGAAACCTTGCGCATTTGGCATTCGCTGGTGTTGCTGCCAGGTCGATCTCTGGGTCCCCCATGTCTCCGTCAGAATGGAGAATTCCCGGAGGTTCAGGGACCACTCGTTGTTTGAACAAAGTTCCCTGCTCAGGAAGTCGGCTAATGTGTTCTGTGCCGCTGGAACGTAAACTGCTCTCAGGCCCAACAGGTGAGCCTGTGCCCATTCCATTATGGGGTGAACCTCCTCTAGTAGAGTGTGGCTTCGGGTACCGCCCTGTCTCTGGACATAAGCTACCGCCACCCTGTTGTCCATCCGGATTAGAACGGTCTTCCCCTGCAACAGAGGCGCGAAGGCTAAGAGTGCCTGGAACGCGGCTCGGAGCTCTAGTATGTTCGAAACTGTGCCCCTGGCGGGGAAGTGCCATGGTCCCTGGGCTGTCTGGTCCCGGTAGTGAGCCCCCCAGCCCTTCTCGCTGGCATCCGATGTAACGATCTCCGGACTCGGAGGAGTTATAGGTCTGGACCTCCTGAGGTTGGGAGGATGTGTCCACCACAAAAGAGCGAGCTTCACTCGGCTGGGGATCCTGATGTGTTGGTGCATTGAAACTCCGTCCCATTGCCTTAGGAAGGTGTTCTGGAAGGTTCTCATGTTCCATTGGGACCACTGTATCATGGGAATAGTCGACGACATTGAGCCTGGCACGCTGAGGCAGTTTCTGGCTGACGCAAATTGGGAGGACAGTAGATTCCGTACCTTCCGAACTAGAGGTTCCACCTTCTCTAGGGGCAGCTGTACCCTGTTCCGTTTGGTGTCCAACTCTGCTCCCAGGAATATCATTACTTGTGAAGGTTGCAGGCTGCTCTTCCGCCAATTTATCAGCCAGCCGAAAGTCTGAAGGGTAGAGATCAGGATCTCCCGTTGGAGGAGCAGAGTCTCCTGGCTCGCTGCTAAAAGCAGGATATCGTCCAGATAGTGATGCACCCGGAGCCCCCTTTCCCTGAGGAGTGCTATGAGAGGTAGGAGGACTTTTGTGAACGTCCTGGGTGCCGAAGAGATGCCGAACGGTAGGCAACGGAATTGAAAGTGATGATGGCTGATGGAAAAGCGTAGAAACTTCTGGAAAGCAGGATGAATCGGCACGTGAAGGTAGGCGTCGGAAAGATCCACCGACAGCATCCAATCTTCTAGATTCACTGCCAGAAGAATAGACTGGAGACTTTCCATTTTGAAAGCTTCTATCTGAATTCTCCTGTTGAGTCGCTTGAGGTCCAGAACGGGTCGAAGGTCCCCTGATTTCTTTCGGACCAAAAATAGAGGGGAATAAAATCCCCTGCCTCTTTGGTGCGAAGGGACTTCTACGACTGCTCCCTTCAAAATAAGTTCTGAAACATATTGAAGGAGAAGCTTCCTCTTGTCCAGAGAAGACGGAATCTTGGTGGGTTGGAAGACGGTGAGAGGTAATGTCCCCATAAAGCTCCACTTGTGACCCTGATCGATCGTGGAAAGAGTCCATGGGTCCTTTATGTGCTCTGACCAAACTTGTGTAAAAGCCCTGAGCCTGGCGCCCACCTGAGCTGGGTGGGCAGGCAAAACCTCAAAAGGACTTTGGCTGGTCACCCGCGGTGGCCTTGGTCTTCTGAGCCCTTGCAAAGGGAGGGCGAGTAGTCTTCCAGTCTCTCCAATCTCTCCTAAAGTCCCTGCCGGGTCGATAGGTTCTGGCCTCTCTGTATCTGTCAGGAAGGTTACGCCTGAAGGGGGGACCTTTCTGAGGCTTGGGCCTCCTGTCCGAGGGGATAAGCCCCGACTTCCCTCCAGTGACCCTGGAGATCGCTGAGTCCAACTTAGCGCCGAATAAGTTTGTGCCATCGTATGGTATCTTGCACCAATTGGACTTTGATGCTGTGTCAGCGACCCAGGGCTTCAGCCATAAGGCTCTGCGGGCCATCACAGAGGCTAGCATGGATCTAGCCGAGGAGCGAATGGCGTCTACTGAAGCTCCTGCCACAAAATCGCCTGCCAGTCTGATTTCCTGTAAGGAGGATATCACCTCCCCCTGGTCCGTACCTTCTAGGAGGGCCTTCTCCGCCTGGGCTGCCCATGTGGAAATGGCTCTGGCAACAGCCGCAGTGGTAATAGCTGGTCTGCAAGCACCCCCTGCCGACGAGTATGCTTTCTTTAGCTCCAAGTCGATCTTGCGATCGAGAACATCTCGGAACGAGACTGCGTCTTCTATAGGCAGGGTGACATGCCTGACGAGCCGCATTAGGGATGAATCAACGATGGGAGCGTTGATGAGGGAAGAAATTTTAGACTCCTTCAGAGGGTACAGCTTAGCGAGTTTATTGGACATACCAGGCCGCTTATCTGGTTTTTCCCATTCGTCCTTGATGAGGTCCTCCAATTCCTCAATGAAGGGGAACAGTTCGGGGTCCCTCCTTAATTCTGGGAAGTATTTCCCAACCTTCGGTGGTTCCGCCACAGGCTCTTCCCAGCCTATGGCCTCCTTAACCGAACGTGCAAAGGGTTCGACCAGGGGGCGTGGCCTGACACAGCATGGAGTAGGACGTGTGCACCATAGGCTCCGTCCATTACTCCTTCTGCCTTAATCCTGGACTCTGCTAATCCTCCCTTCAGTTCCTGCCGCCTGCCTGGGGTCCCCCTCCACATCCTGCCTGGCCTCACCTGCCCTCCAGCCATCCGACGGCCCGAGCGGAGCGGCGGCCCTCCCGCACGGCGATCGGGATTAGGAAAGTCCGCGGCTCCGGCCTACTTGCGGAGGTCCGCGGCCATCTTGGCACTCTCCCTTCGCGCCCAGCGCCGGGCCCGATCCCTGCCTCCGGACAAGAGGCACACCCCACGCCACACCAGGCCTCCGCTGACCCCCAGCAACCGGGTGCTCGGATCGGAGCAGCGCTCCTTCCGCACGGGGGCCGTGTTTAGGCAAGACCGCGGCTTCGGCCTACCCACGGAGGTCGGCGGCCATTGGTACTCCTCTTTGCATTAGGCCTTGTTCCTGTTGCCGGCCCGGGGGCCCTCCTTGCTCCACACCTGGCCTCCTCAGACGTTTGACCACCTGGTGGAGACTGCAGCTTTGGCCTGTGTGCAGAGGCCTGTGATAGTTCTGGTACCCCTGATCCAGTGTGGGGCCTTGTCACTGCTAACGGCCTGGAGGCCTTCTCTCCGCCCTCCCTGGCATACTGAACCTGGTAGCCACCCATCACACCCGATACCATGTCTCCACCAAAGAGCCAAAAATCTACCGCGGCAAAGCTCGCACAGTACCGCCGAAATGAGGGGGAGGAGGCTGAGGGAGATGGCAGCGCTGAAAAGACCGGAGGTGAGCGTGGGCAAGGAGACACGGATAAACTGCTGGAGGCAATTACTCTCTGCAGGACCTCCCTCACTGCCCAGATTGAAGAGGTTCAGGTAGACATTTCTTTGATTAGGCAGGATTTTCAGAAACTTCGCGACCGGGTCACGGAAACGGAAACCCGCATCAGCACGGTGGAGGACGTCCTGCCGCCACTACAGGCCGGATCTGACCACATGCAGAGGCAGATCAACCAGCTGATCGCCAAGCAAGATGACATGGAGAATCGCCTGAGGAGATGCAATCTTCGATTCATTGGTCTCCCAGAGGGTACGGAAGGGAGGGACCCAACGTCGTTCCTGGAGCAGCTCCTGGTTACCACATATGGCCGGGAGGCCTTCTCCCCCATGCTGGCGGTAGAGAGGGCTCATAGGATGCCTGCTAAACCTCCCCCTCAGGGAGCTCCACCCCGTACCTTCATTGCAAAACTCCTGAACTACAAAGACCGGGATGCTGCGCTGCGGCTGGCGAGAGAGAAGGGCAACATCCCAGTAGGAAACATCAAAGTGGCAATATTCCCTGACTTCTCGGCCGAGGTACAGAAACGCCGACAGAGCTTCATGGAGGCCAAGCGCAGGCTGCGCAGCCGTCACCTGAAGTATTCTATGCTTTTCCCTGCACGCCTGCGGGTGGAGCACGATGGTCGCGTATCGTTCTTTGAGGATCCAGAGGAGGTCATCTCCTGGCTGGAGCGCAGGCCTGAACATGGAGAAGCTGACTGACCGTTCACCAGGTGAGCCACACGGCGGGACACTTTGTTTCTTGTTTCTACTGCTACTCGACCTGCCTGAATTCCTCATTGCACTGCTATCCTGAACTATGTCACACGTTGGCATGAATAATTTTTTTGTTTATTTTTTATTATTTTTTTCCCCTTTATATCTTGAGTCAACTTACTATTTTTCGTTACCCCCCCATGGGGGTCTTTTTTCATACTCCTCAACTTATTTGTCACACAGAGCCACGGGGGCACGCTAGTCCTACCAGCTGCATGCACAGTGCAGCGAATTTACGCCCCACTAACCGCTGGGAACCCGGACTATGCGGATGAACAGAGAAACTGGGTCTTTTTGCTTTTTTCTCATGCCAACTTGCTGGGGCACACTACTGGGCCCCGTCCTAATCATTCCGTATGGTGGCGGTCCTGGAACCACTACCTGACCCAGTTGCTAAGACTGTTCCTCATTTTCTCCTTGCAAGTACAGCCACTATTGTTCCCAGATGGCGGTAAAGAGTTGTTAAGGGTTCATGCCTGCACAAGTTGGGGTGGGTGTAAGGCGGGGAGGGGGGAGGGGATTGTTCAACAGTTATTTTTCCAATCTTTAAAAGTGCATACAGTGTCTCAGAAACCGTTCAGGGAAGAATGTATATATGCTGAATGGGTGTCATATACAGTGTCTAATCCATTTCAGGTCTGTTATGTTTTATGTTTTCCACTAGACCTTAGGATACGTGTTTTATTGGGGCGAGGTCATAATCCATGCCCAGCACTATGGCGACTATAAAATTCCTCACGTGGAATGTTCGGGGCTTGCGCGAGAAAATTAAACGCTCGGCTGCCCTTGCATTCCTCAAAAAACAACGTGCAGACGTGGTGGTGCTGGTTGAGACGCACGTCGAGGGCAGACTTCAAATGGCCCTCCGCCGTCCTTGGGTTGGGTGGGCGTATCACTCCACTCACACATCTCATGCCAGGGGTGTTTCCGTATTGATCGCCAAATCGGTGCATTTTGAACTCTGTGAGCTCCGCACTGACCCCGAAGGTCGATATGTATTTCTCCATGCTAAGTTATACGGTGAGCCGTTCCTTATCATGGCTTTCTACATACCTCCTCCATTTAGCACAACAGTGGTTCTGGAAGGCTTTACCTTTATGTCTCGTAACCCCTCAGTACAGGCAATATGGTTAGGTGATTTCAACACTACACTATGTCCGGCCCTTGACAGACTCCAAACGACACAGACATCGGGCAGTAGTGCTGACGCGACTAAATTCTCTAAACTCATCTCCACCTTCCACCTTATAGACACGTGGAGACACAACTTCCCACATGCGCGAGCTTACTCGTGTTTCTCCCCTGCTCACAACTCCATGTCCCGCATAGACTTCATCCTTGTGTCTCACACCCTGGCGCCGCGGGTCCTGCAGACGGCGTTTTGCCCCAGGCTACTGTCTGACCACAGTCCATATTGGACCACCCTTAGTGTCCCTATTGAGAAGCCACAGAGGCCGTGGCGGCTGAACCCGTTCTGGCTCACGCTTCTCCCGGAAGATGATGGGCTCATCGCCCAATGGAAGCAATATTTTCTGGAAAATGACCACACGGCTTCTGTTGCAGCAGTTTGGGATTCATTTAAAATGTACGCCCGTACTACCCTGATATCACACATAAACAACATTAAAACTGACTCCGCTAGTGCGTTTGACAGGGCGGTGATGGAGCTAGACTCCACTGAAAGAGAATACGCTGCCAGTCCCACCGCGGCAGTGGCGGCCCAACTTAAAATGCAGACTAGAGTGGTAACCCAACTACAGTTTACAAAGGCTCGTCAAAAGCTCTTTTTTACTAAACAGAAACTCTTTGAATATGGGGAAAAGGCGGGCAAGCTCCTAGCATACCTTGTGCATAGTGAGGACAGACCCCCAGTTGTCATCACCCTACATGGCCCGGGGGGGAGACAGATTACGGACCCAAGTACTGTAACCTCTAAATTCAGGGACTTTTTTGCAGACCTATATAAAACGACAGTGACTGACCCAACGGACCTACAGACTGCTTTTCTTCGCGGCATCACCTTCCCCCAATTGACGAAAGATCAGGTAGACTTACTTGAGGCACCCCTTACCACGACAGAAATAGACAATGCAATCGCCAGTTTCGCTAGATCCAAATCCCCGGGCTCTGACGGTCTCCCTGTGGAATTCTACTCTCAATTTAGTGAAATACTAACTCCCAGACTGCTTGCACTATTTAATCACCTATTTGAAACCTTCACCCTGCCCCCCTCTATGCGGGAAGCGACGATAGTCCTTATCCCCAAACCTGGGAAGGACCCGGGCTACCCCGAGTCCTACCGCCCCATTTCTCTATTACAAGTTGATATTAAAATACTGGCCAAGGTGCTGTCCCTTAGACTGAATCAAGTAATTCTCTCCCTCATACACGCAGATCAAGCAGGCTTCATGCCGGGCCGTAATACTTCCTTCAATCTACGCAAACTGTACATCAACCTGCAAGCTACACATACTGAAGTTGGGTCCCGGGTGGTGGTGACATTAGACACGGCAAAGGCGTTTGATTCGGTGGAGTGGGGGTATCTCTGGAGCTGCTTGCAGGGATATGGCTTTGGACCGCGGTTCATCAAGTGGGTCCAACTGCTGTATAGGGCACCCACGGCCAGGGTGGTGGCCAATGGCTGGCCGTCTCGACTGTTTGACCTCAGCAGAGGCACGAGACAGGGCTGCCCTCTTTCGCCACTACTATATGCCTTGGCCGCGGAGCCCTTAGCCATGTCCATTCGAGCTAACCCAGAGATCAGGGGACTGAGTTCTGGTACTTTGACTGAAAAGATCAGCATGTATGCGGACGACACACTATTATACCTGGCGGACTCGGGCCCCTCTCTACATACGGCTCTTCAGACAATCGAACAGTTTGGGACTTTTTCCAGGCCTTAAAATCAATTGGGGTAAGTCCCAGATTCTTCCTCTTGACAGCTTCCCACCGACTGAATTTCAGGACAGTTTGCCATTACAACGAGTAAGTACCATCAAATATTTAGGGATCTGCATATCCAGAACACCGGCGGATTATGTAAATTTAAACCTAGACCCCCTAGTTTCCCATGTTAAATCCAAACTGCGGACCTGGGCCCGTCTGCCACTGGGGGTTTGGGGCAGAGTGAACCTCATCAAAATGATCCTCCTGCCCAAGATACTCTATGTTCTTTGGCACTCCCCGGTGTACTTACCCCTGAAACATTTTAAATCCCTTGAGGCCCTTCTGAAACCTTTTGTATGGGGAAACAATAGACATAAATTGGCTTGGCAGGTGCTTAAAAACCCTACAGACTTGGGGGGCACAGCCCTCCCTGATTTTAATCTTTACTACATCGCCTCGCAATTATCCCAACTGTTTCATATCGACAAGACGGACAAGGAGCGGTTTCTCCAGCTGCTTTGTCCGAGATGGGCTCGACGCACTGAGGACCCAATCTACGCACTGACTGTGGGCTCTGGTGGTGTGGGTCTGGGGGATGACAGACAGACCCTGCTGTATCATTACAGACGCATATGGGATTTAGCTTCTACCAAGCTAGGGATACCAATCTACAAAGATTATACTCCCTTATGGCACAATAAAAACCTGTCAGAATTTCTACATCTGCCTGACGCAGACAGATGGTCTAATTATGGTATCCTCTACCTGAACCAACTGTTCGCTAACGGAACCCTCAAACCTTTCTCCACGCTTAGTGAAGAATTCTCACTCCCCAGACACATGCTCTTTCAATTCTTGCAGATGAGACACGCGGTTCGGGCTCAGTTTTCGGGGGCCAACCCCCAGTCTGCCCCTAATCCACTTATAGCCATAATTAAAAGTACTGATCCCCGCAAATTAACGTCCGCCTTTTACGGTATGCTCATTGCCCCCGTTTCAACCAAATTGGCATATAAGCTTAAACCTCGCTGGGAGAGAGTGTTGGGCCCCCTGGAGGATGAGGAGTGGGAAGAGGCTTTGGAATCCTGCAAGGCTGTCTCGCCCAAGCTCTCCGACAGGTTGACCCAAATTTATATAGTTCATCAGGCATATCTCACCCCCCTCCGGGTTGCCAGATATAGAAGCACCCAATCTACGCTCTGTCAGATGTGTGGGAGGGAGGTGGGTACGTTCTTTCATTTATTATGGTCATGTCCCAAGGTGCAGGGCCTGTGGACACAAGCGGTGACATTTCTGCACGATCACATGGGCTCTCCGGTTGCGCTGGACCCAAAACAGTGCCTACTTGGGGTGCTTCCGGATACTATAGACAAATACACGAAGACGTTCCTGCATGAGACCTTGTTCTCGGTGCGGAAGGTCATTGCTCGGAACTGGATGCGACCTGTACCCCCTAGACTTGTGGAGTGGAAGGTGGAGGTCAATAATAATCTTCCATACAAAAAGATTATGTATATTAACAGGGAATGCCCGACCAAATATGATAAAATTTGGGACCGTTGGTTACAGGACCCTGATACTTGTACGTGAGTCACCACAGGTCTATGTTGCCAGATGGGTGGCCTGCGCCTAGCTGGGCGCTCCGGTGCGGGTCTAGAGTACCTGCATGGTGGGCACCAGACTGCTCTCTTGGCCATGACACCGGCTTTGAACTGTTGGTATTCTGAATGCTGCACACCCTCATATCATCATTGACACTTTAGATGTATGTAATGACATGTATGCACTCTCTGTTACAATAAAGTTGTGTGGGAAGGGGAAGAAAAGGGGGAAAAAAAAAAATAAAATAAAAAAAAGGGAAAAGAACACTCCCTTACTGAATCCGGATATGTTAAATGTCACATTTTTCATGCTAAAATTCATGTACAAATGCTAGTATGATTGTACGACTGTTACTTTTGATTATAAATAAAACTTTGTTTTGATAAAAAAAGGGTTCGACCAGGCCAAAATCAAAGCCTGACATCATGTCATGCTCCTCTTGATCGAGAAAGGTTCCTGCCTGCTGGGCATACGGACTGAAGGCTGAAGAGGTCCCCGGGGTGGGTTCATCGCAGGCCAGAGGGGCCATGGACCAGGCTGCTTCCTGCGCAGGTTCTCTTGTGCGATCAGAAGCGACTCCAGCATCCATCTCCCTTTCCTTTGTTGCTTCATTGAAGCAGGAGTGACAGGCTAGTTTCCCTGGCATTGCCGTAGCACCGCATACCCAGCAAGCGTTTGCTGCAGGACGGGCATGGTAATGTTCACGGTGCGCTGAGGGAGACCGTCTGCGGTGGGACCGGCTGCGACGGGAGCGGCTATGGCGTGATCGGCTATGTCTTGATCGGTGGTAACGGGAGGATGATCTTGACCGACTCCTGTGGGACCTCCTAGTTGATGCATGCCTGGACCTTTCCCTGCGTCGTGGGCTTGCGTCTCTGGGCCTGATGGGACTGCAAAAAAGGGCAGTGTTCAGTGGCCGGCTCTCTTTTGTCTCTTCAGTACTTACCGCTACTGATGGCCTCCATACCTTGTTTGCTGGAAGTGATCTGCTAGGGCAGTGGGTTCCATGGAGAAGCAGACAGCAGCAGAAATGGGAGCTGGAGAAGGCAAAAAGGAGTGATTAAAAAAGGAAAGGGTAGAATAAATAGGAAGGAAGCCTGGAAGGAGAGAGGAGCTGATTACCTTGGAGGAAAAATTCCCAGAGAAAACGGCAGAGCAGAAGCCAGAAAAAAAGGGAAAATACAATTCAGCTTTTTAAATTCGGCGCCGCCGTCACGGCGCTGATGACGTCATCGCGCATGCGCAGTAGCGCCGCGCGCGTCCCGTCGCCATTTTGGATGAGGGCGAGGGAGACTGCAGCATCATCAGAATGCTGCACACATGCCCAGAGCGGACAGGGGGACGCGGCGAGCGGGGGGGGGGGGGCGTGGGACAATACAGCCCAGCAAGCCTGCAACAAAAGGTAACAGCAGAGTTTAAACAGAAAAACGAATGTTTAAAGTCATACAAGATGCAGAGGCAAAAAATACCTGATAAAGAGGGAGACCCACTGCCGGATTCTAAGCACATTTAGAGCTTGTAGATGCCAGGAATTTGCCGGGATTTAGCCCCTGATATCACCAGAGCGGGGATCCCCCCATAAAGCTCATTTATTTATCCTCACCTGACAAGGGGGGACTTCCAAACAGGAGAGGCTGAACCTGCTGGGGCGATAGCGGTAGGAGGCATAGCTGTACGTCCACATCCTTGTCAGGTGAGGATAAAAAAAGAGAATGATGCCGGGTGTCTCCCCTTCAGATTTATAGCTAACCAATCCTGTCAGGTTGTGGGGGCGGAGTCACAACCCAGTGTGTGCTGCCATGAATGCGTCAGGAAAATGCTTTATGACAGTCCTAATGCCAAAATTAGAATTAATAATGAATTTTAAAATAGGATTCTATTAGAGAGGGGGACGAGACAGGGGTGCCCTTTGTCGCCCCTGCTCTTCTCCCTAGCGATGGAACCACTGGCGATCGCCATAAGGTCAAGCACTGAGATAATGGGATTTCAAAGGAAGACGGGAGACGAAAGAATTGCGCTTTATGCCGATGATATTCTCCTCTACTTGAGTGATACGGAACAATCACTGGTAAGAGCAATGAGTATAGTAGAGGAATTTGGTAGTTTTACAGGCCTAGAGATAAATTAGGAAAAATATGAACTATTACCGGTAGACCCAATGAGAGAAACAGGGGTATTGGGAATACCACAATTGAAGGTGGTGGATACATTGAAATATTTGGGGATACTGGTGACGAAAGATCCTAATCAATATATAGATAAAAATCTAATCCCCCTATTGGCTAAATTTAAACAAAAAATGTATATTTGGAAACGGCTCCCGTTATCAGTGGCTGGCAGATGCAGCTTAATTAAGATGATCTGGCAACCACAATTGTTGTATATAATGCATAATTGTCCTGTCTGGATCTGTAGAAAGTGGTTTAATAAAATTGAAGTGCTCTTCAGAGAACTAATATGGAAAGGGGGACAACCTAGGATTTGACTTCGTACACTACAGCTCCCAGTAGTGGAAGGGGGTTTGGCTGTTCCCCACCCTGAGAGCTACTATTTATCGGCACAATTGCAACAACTAATGGGATGTAATATCCCGGGGGGGACACCCCTAATGGAAGAATAATGCTGAATGGTGCCCTACACGATTCTGTTATTGAAGTATTAGAAACAGATTCCTTCAGATATAGGACGTCAACAATAAAAATGATAATTAAAATATGAAAAAAGGTAAAAAAATCTGATGGGATACACTGGATTCACTGAGTATACCCCCCTGTGGAATAACCCTAACCTACAGGAAATACTTAAGATAGGAAAAGTGGGGGGAATGGGAAAGGTGCGGTATAAAAAGGCTGAGACAACTGTATAAGGGTGACAGGTATAGGAAGTTCCAGGATTTGAGAGAGGAATTTAATATCCCACAACACTCATTTTTTACTTATCTCCAGGTAGGGCACACCCTCGAAGCCCAATTTAGGACACAAACCTTGGTGTGGAGTAAAATGCCTCTATTCCAAAACTTAGGTAAAAGTGGTCCAACCAAGGGTCTCATATCCAAAATATATGTACAGATAACCAAAAAGACTAATACAGGGTCGCACCTCCTTAAAGTAAGAGAGAGATGGTGTGACGGTAGTAGAAAATATCCCCGTCAAGCATTCCCTTCTTCCCATAAAAGAAAATCACACAATATTCCACGAGTCGGAATATCCCTGGAATCGCCGAATAATCCATACATGAGCCAAAGCTTAATGCTGGAACAAGACACATTTCTTTAGATAATGACATCAGTGAAGTTAATTACTAATTGTAACAGAATACGTTATCTAGACAGCTTGGCTCCTCATACTACAACGAAGAATAATTAACATGAGCCAATTATCTAATCATTTAGCCTGACGATACAATACACATCTCTTAAGGGTAAACACCGGTCTTCTTCACACACACAATAGATCAATTACCCTTTAGAATAGAGAGCTGGCTGGTGATGGGACATTAGCGTTTCAACAGTCTGTTATGCAGAGGAATGAGTCACTCGGGTCCACATGAAATCACCTTCTACACATAACACACAGACATTAAAATAGCAGGGAGAGAATTAAACTGAAGCATATAGGCAATTGCATAAAAGTCCTTCACAATGGCCCCCCTTTTTCTCCCTGCACCGGCAACTCGGTTGGACCTTTCCTGGTCCAATAGGGTTGACGGGTTCAGAGCTTTTAGTCCGAGGTTAACTCCGTTTGGCATGACAATCCATCGGCATTCCCGTTTTGCTTGCCTGGGCGATAATGAATCGTAAAGTCATAGGGCTGTAAGGCCAAACTCCAGCGTAGCAAACGGGCGTTGTCCCCTGAAACCCGGTTAAGCCACACCAAGAGGTTGTGATCGGTGATGAGAGTGAAAGCCCGGCCACAAAGGTAAGGTGTGAGCTTTTTGAGTGCCCATACCAAGGCCAAACACTCTTTTTCAATGGTGGCATAACTGACCTCCCTTGGCAACAGCTTCCGACTCAGGTATGCCACCGGGTCGTCAGATCACACGCTGGTCAGTCCCCAAGTCTTTGTGCGATCTGCAGAGTCACCAGAAGTCAGTGTGAAGACGGCGGATGGGTCTGTGCGCCGCCGTCTAGGTGTCCCGCTATGGGAGGGGCAGGTTATGGCTCTGAAGTGACAATCACAGCAGATTCATAAAAAGAAAAATTGATATTTGTTGAAATGCTGTAGCACTGTCCTATGGGTCAGTCTGCATTCCAGGGGTGCGATCCCACCCCTGGGTGACAGTTGGCGCTAGAGAGGTTCTGACAGAGCCACTTTTCCCCAGCAGCCAAATAGAGGAGTTTTCCCTCGCTGGGCATGATGGGGAGGGGTATATTTGTGGCAGACGCCATTGATTCGTCTTTGCGCGGGGTCCAAGTTCCAGGTGCGGCATCCAACTTTGGGATGCGCGCATCCATGGACCCCGCCACCATGGCCTACCTGGCCAGAGTTGCACACCATGCGGAGCTCCATCCTGATGTTGAAAGGGGCCCCAGCGACTTGCTGGGTCCTGAACTTTACTAGGAAGATCCTAGGCTGAAGGCTGCGCGGTGGGGGATCGGCTCAGGGAGAACCCAGAGAGAGGTTATCCAGGAGTTCTGAATGAACCATCGGGAGTCTGGTTACCGAGATACTGAAAGGTACAGTGCAGCTGCCTACTGGTAATTCTAACTGAATTTACTGGGAGGATTCGCTCAATCCAACCATCGCTCATTACATTTCTAAGCCTGTGGCAGAGGCCTGTTTCCTCCCAGCGATGTACACGTGACACTTCGGCTGCCAGGCTTGTGGCAGAGGTCTGTCCGGGGGAACTTCACCCACTCTGGCTGGAGTGGCGACGAACTGATTTCACTGTTACTGAGAGCAGGATTGCTCTCTTCATATCTAAGGCCTGATACTTTCGTTCTTCTTATGCTTCATCAACCTTTCCTATCCTACCCCATGTTGATGTTGGCCGTGTTGGGCCTTGGAATAAAGCATTCAAGAAAATCCATTTGATGACTGGACATTCGCTCACTGTTTTGGCTCACTGCTATCACCCCTAGACACACTGGGGTAGATTCAGGTACATTTGCCCTTTTTTACGTAGGCGCAGGGCACCGTTTTTGCCCTGCGTCCCCGCAAATTTTCTGCGCTACCCGCGATTCATGGAGCAGTAGCGTGGGCGCTCCGGCAAAATGCCCGGCGTAAGCGCGCGCAATTTAAATGATCCCGTAGGGGGCGGGAATCATTTAAATTAGGCGCGTTCCCGCGCCGAGCGAAGTGCGCATGCTCCGTCGGGAAACTTTCCCGACGTGCATTGCGGTAAATGACGTCGCAAGGACGTCATTTGCTTCAAAGTGAACGTGAATGGCGTCCAGCGCCATTCACGATTCACTTACGCAAACGACGTAAATTTCAAATTTCGCGAAGCGGGAACGACGGGTATACTTTAGCATTGGCTGGCCCTGCTATAGAAGGGGCAGCCTTACGCAAAAAATCGACGTACGCAAACGACGTAAACTGCGTACGCAGGGCTCGCGTAGGGTAGTGAATCGGCGTTAGTATGCAATTTGCATACTATACGCTGACCACTACCGGAACGCCACCTAGCGGCCTGCGTAAGAATGCAGCCTAAGATATGAGGGCATAAAAGCCTTATGCCACGCATATCTTAGGCTGCAGTCGGCGTAACGAGCTCTCTGAATCAGGAGAAGTCATTACGCCTGCGCAAATAAGCAATTGCGCTGCGTAACTATGGTTACGCAGACGCAATTGCTCTCTTAATCTGGGCCACTTCAGGGTAACTTAATACGCCGATCCCAAAACAATCAACGGCTCCTTCGGGGGTAGCGCTACACATATTTTTCACTCATGCATATATATAGATAATGAATATAAAAAGAATATGAAAATATAAAAAGAAATTAAAAGAATATAAGCAGAGAAAACATTTTAGTGGTTCTAATAAAAGAATTAGCTTAATTCAAAAATAGAAATTTGAGCACTACTGCCAGGTCCCATTAAGGGAACCTATTTCTCTTGGGAGGGCGTAGTCCGAGTACCTCTCATGAAGTGATCCATCAGCAGGTTTGCTGCCCGTTTCTTTTGGGTAAAAGCCAAGATGGCAGAAATTCTCACCTTAAGCAAACTGAACCCCAAATATCATACCGGAATCCGTCCAGCCATTTGTGGATGCAACTATATATATGAATGAAACGGGTTATTGGTTAGTAGGGATGAGCCGAACATACCCGGTTCGCAACAGAACGTTCGAACGGACCGACCGTTCGCACGAACATTTAGAAGTCTATGGGACTCGGATGTTCAAATTCAAAAGTGCTCATTTTAAAGCCCAGTATTCAAGTTATTGTTGGAAAACGTCTTTGAGAACCCGGGTCTTGCCCCAGGGAACATGTATCAATGGAAAAAAAACTTTTAAAACCTGTAGTTTTTTCTGGAGCAGCAATTTTAATGATGAAAAAAATCAAAAATTCCTTTAAATATCGTACTTGCTGGGTGTCTATAGTAGTGGCACGTGTTTAGAAATGTCCCTGCACAACATGAGATTACTATAAGAAAAAAGTAATTTAATACTGCTTGTGGCTTTAATGTAATGTTTGGTCCCTGCAATATGGATAAAAATCATTGAAAAAAATAGCATGAGTTTCCCCGCCACCCCCCAGGTCATTACAAGAACCAGTGCCGATCCTGACCTCCCTGGGGCCCTAAGCAAAATGACATGGCACATTAGAAATTAGAAACAGGGGGCGCTGACGACAGTGACATGTCACATTAAAGCAGTGTTTCTCAATTCCAGTCCTCAGGCCCCCCCAACAGGTCAGGTTTTCAGGATTTCCCTCAGATGAAAAGGCTGTGGTGATTACTAAGGCAGTGAAACTGATCAAATCACCTGTGCAAAATAATGGAAATCCTGAAAACCTGACCTGTTGGGGGGGCCTGAGGACTGGAATTGAGAAACACTGCATTAAAGAAAGTTGAGAAGCGTGGGGAGGGGGGTGTTCTGCTGTCGGAAATGACTCAGCCAGCGAGTTTAGAAGCGGGGTGAGGGGGCGAAAATGACTTCTCACCAGGCGGGGCCTCTAGTAATTTGGGGGGTCCTTTGCAGCTTTGCGTGGCCCTAAGCGGCTTGCATAGTGAGCCTATAGGGAGGATCGGCCCTGACAAGACCCTTTGGCCCTATATACTTTGAACAGCAGTATACAGGCGGTGCAAACAAGACAAGGACTGTAGGTTTGTTAAGTAGAATCTGAACCATGTCATACTTTGCTGCTGCATATTGCACAATTTCCTAAAGAGACCCTCAACCAACTACATGACACTTGTGCCTGGTGATGAGGCCATTGATGTTCCAGTGGTGGCCCGTGAGCCTGTGGCCATACAGGCTTGGCCCCCCAAAGCGCACGTGCTGTGTGGCAACAATATGTCGATTATTATAGGGGTGGGGGGGGGCATTACAATGCCAGATCTTGGCTCAATAAAACATTTTTTGGGAAAGAAAAATTCTAGAAAAAAGGGGGGTTGCCATCCGGGGCCCCCTTTGAACAAATTCTGTGAAGAACTCCTGTTCTCTGAAGGCCTCCTTTATTTCTTTCTGCAAGTCAAAATTTAGCAAAAAAAACTAATGTCAGTCAAGCCTTAGCTTTCTCCCCATATCTAACCCACAAACTCATCCACTGATCATAAAGTCCAAAAATCAAGTTTCGTATCGTCGTATTGCATGATCGTTTTTCCGACGTTTTCTACTCACTGTGAACGACGTTCTCATTCACGCAATATCCCTTTATACACTGCGCATGTGAAAAGCTCCGCACGTTTCCCCGCCCATGACGATCGTTCTAGTGATTGCCACGCCCCTTTTTAGTCGGTCACTGCAAGACGGTGAAGAGTCTGAAGACATGATGGAGGAGAGACAGCAAGCTGCAACCAGACAGGAGAGAGGCCAGGCACACACCAGGAGGAGCAGGAGGTACAAAGCCACCAACATGAGCTTCGACGAGATGGTTGAGATGGTGACTATTCTTAAAAAGGAGGACTACGATGGCAAAAATGGGCCTTACAAGAACCCCAATAAACTCAAGGCCCAGATCATGGAGAAGGTATGGAGGACTATCCATGCAAAATTCGGGGTGCAGAGGTCCAGGGAGCAGTTGCGCAAGAGATGGTCTGATTTGAAAATCCGAGAGCCGGAGCAGCTGGAGAGAATTCGAAGAGTCCTCAGAAGATGTAAGTAATTTTCATGTGTACTCTGAATATTTGTTTTTCTTATTTTGCGGCATGTGCTTTTTATTTCAGGTTGTGTATATATACAGTTCAAGAATAGATGTCTCAAGGTTCATGTTTGAGGGCATAATAATTGGTTGTTCATTCTATTTAAGATCTTTTTATGTGAGACCATTTTTTTATTCAATGTAGATGTGTTATTAACTAGATTTAAATATTCCAACTTAAGTCAATATACAGTAAAAGGAGAGTATGCTCAGCACAGCAGTTGATTACACATATGGACTCAGTAGCACAATGGTTGGCATGGCCGATCTGCCCTATAGGCTCACTATGCAAGCCGCTTAGGGCCCCGCAAAGCTGCGAAGGGCCCCCCAAATAACTAGAGGCACCCCTGGTAAGAAGTGATTTTCGCCCCCTCAACTCGCTGGCTGCATGGGAGAAGAGGCAAGAAGTCAGCACCCCTTGAATCTCAATTTAATGTAAGATGTAATTTCCGACAGCAGAACACCCCCTCCCCCCACTTCTCAACTTTCTTTAATGTGACATGTCACTGTCGTCAGCGCCCCCCGCTTCTCATTTTTAATGTGCCATGTCATTTTGCTTTGGGCCCCAGGGAGGTCAGGATCGGCACTGAGTGTTGGCCACAAGAACAACCTAGTTAGGGTGTCACACAGAGGTCATACAGTGGATACTTGGTGTTTTTCCATGTAGGAAACTTGGCCAAAGATAGAGAAATGCAGCAGCTTTGGCAATGGATGAAATCCTGTGTTAAGCTTACAAGGATTGTAAAAACAGACAATTGTACCACACTTCTTTTTTGACCACGTCAGCTTTTAACCGAGCACCAGAGACCAGTTAATGGTTTAATGCTTGCCTTTGTCTCCATTTACAGTTTTGAATCATCTGTGTTTTTTTTTCCCATGCATTGCAAAATATGTTATTTGAAGGGGCTGCAATAGTGTCTTCACTTCACTTGAGTCTACCATCAACCAACCCCCCTATCAAAATTAAATTTCGCCCCCCTTTTCGCAGCATTAAGCAGGTGGGGTGTAAGTGATTGCCTGTACCGTTTGATTCCCTCTTGGGAATCATGAAATAGGACAACCCAAGGATCCTTTTTAACCTCCTTCCCTGTGATCTCCTTTATTTGACTCAGGATGAGATCCCAATAGTTTTGAATTTTCGGACAGGTCCACCATAAATGGGCCATCGTTCCCCTTTCTAGGCAACCTCGCCAACATTCAGCCGGATGGACAGTTCTAAACTTATTAATTTTGTCAGGTGTAATGTATCAGCCAGCAATACATTTGTAGTTTGTCTCAGCGGTACGCGTGTCAATCACGGAAGAATGGGTCAATTTCATCAACCTTTCAAAAGTGTTTTTCCCTCTAACTATACCCAACTCCCTTTCCCATTTCTGGACAAAAGGGGGTTCACCTCGTGCATCCATCTTTATGAGTAATTTATATAGTTTTGAAACAGTGCCCTTTGAATTCTCTGTTTTACACAATTTCTCTAGCGGTGTCAACTCCGCCCCCGTCCGTAATGGGCGGGGGAGGTGTCACACGAAATTATATAACTGAGAATATCGCCACCTATCAAGATTCCAAATGTCAGTGCGCAATTTCAACTCTTCATAGGTCCTAATTTCACCGTCTTTAATTATATCCCCCAAGTGTAATTCGTTTTTCTTTATCCAATTCCCCCCAATTTTTTTTCCCCTGGTGCAAAATAGGCATTGTCCTTTAAATTAATTAGTGGGGAGTTATATTTCATGTCTAATTGTGCCAGTGTCCTATCCCAAACTCTCAAAGTATCACGTGTTGTATCAAACGCTTTATTATTTAACACTCTAAATTGTGCAGGTATCCAAATTATACTACTTAATTGTGCCTTAGCTTGTGCTTTTTCTATTTGAACCCATCTCTTGTCATGTCTATCCCTAGCCCATTCTATCACTCGAGACAAAACCACCGCATTATGATATTTCCTTATGTCGGGCACGGCCAGACCCCCTAGTTGCTTATCTTGTTTTAGGATAGAGAGAGAAATCCTGTGTTTTTTATTTTTCCACACATAATTCAAAAGTAAAGAGTTTAAGATTCTAAGGTATTGTTGAGGTAAGGTTATAGGGATTAATTGGAATTTATAGAGAATTTTAGGTACAAGGATAATTTTTACGGTGTTTATGCGTCCTATCCAAGAGATAGGCCTATTCATTATTTTTTTTATATCGTTTTTGATCTCGTTTAACAGGGGTACGAAATTTATTTTATAGATCTTCTTAACCGAATTGGCGGGTTTAATACCGAGGTATTTTAATTCTTTTGTCCAGGGGAATTGACAGATCTCTTTCAACATCCCCTCTTCCTTTTTGTTTAAATTTATATTTAGAATTTTGGATTTTGTTACATTTATCTTGAAGTTTGAGAAGTCGCCATATTGTAGTAATACCTTAGTTAACTTGGGGATTGTATTTAAAGGGTTGGACACATAGAATAGAATATCGTCGGCAAAGGCCGATAATTTATGTTCTTGCCCCTCCACCTTGACCCCGTTGATGTCTGGATCTTTGCGGATCGTGGCTAGCAACGGTTCCAGGGACAGGATAAAAAAAGGGGAGAAAGAGGGCACCCCTGCCTTGTCCCATTCTTCATTTCGAAGGCCTCCGAGAGTGTGCCGTTGATTTTGATTTTTGCAGAGGTGTTGTGGTAGAGTGTTTTAATCCATCTCATCAACCTCTGCCCTAATCCCATCACTTCAAGGGTTTGCATCATGAGTCCCCAGTCTACCCTGTCAAATGCTTTTTCAGCATCCACTGATAGGAATAGACCTGGGGACCCATTCTCCTTTATTTTCTGGAGTAAGAGAAGTGCTCTTATCCCGTTGTCTTTACCTTCTCTATCAGGGACGAATCCTACCTGATCAGGATGGACCAATATATGTATGACCTCTTTTAATCTCTCAGCTAAAATTTTAGCGAAGAGTTTTATGTCCGTATTTAATAACAAAATTGGTCTATATCCTGAGCAGAGTGAGCCGTCCTTCCCTTCTTTTAAAATTAAAGTTATTGCAGCTGCGAGAGCATCCTTACTCATTTCAAACTCTGATCCGAGGCCGTTGAAATATTTACATAATTTTGGTATTAAGATCTTGGAAATTTTTTTGTAATAAAGTACAGTAAACCCATCGGGACCTGGGCTTTTCCCGATAGCTGTATTTTTCAGAGCTTTTTTAACTTCCTCTTCGGTTATCGGTCTGTCAAGGCTTAATCTATCAATGTCCCCAATCTTCGAAAGTCCTGCCTTTGCTAAGAAGTCTCGGGTTTTTGCCTCTTTCTCTCCTGATTGCCACTTTTTTGGGGTAATCGTATAGACCTCTTCATAATAGTTTATGAATGTTTCTGCAATCTTCTTATTGGTGTATACCAACTCCCCATTTTTCCTTTTGATTTTCTCGATATAATTTCTCTTTTTCTTTTTTTGAACCATTTTAGCGAGATGTTTACTGGGTTTGTTTCCCCAAAGATATCTCTCTCTGGCAATACTATTAAAACAATTTTTTTTGCATCTTGTTCTAGGATCTCATTGAATTCATCTCTCTTTAGCGTTAAATTAAGATATGTCTCTTTAGATACTCGTTCTTTATGTTTTTGTTCCAAGTGCGCTATTTCTTTAACCAAGGCATTTACCTTCCTCGTACTCTCTTTTTTCTCCCTCGCACCCTCAGAAATTAGTATTTCTCTGATATACGCTTTATGCGTCTCCCAGAGGGTGGCACTTGAAATCCCTTCTGTATCGTTTGCTAGAAAAAATTGTTTGAGTTCCTCTTCCACCCTTCCGACCCTTTCTTCATCTCTTATCAGGTCTTCATTTAAGTGCCAGGAGGATGTTAATTTATTTGTACTGCTGTCTTGAGCATAATCTGATATTGACAGAATTTCGATCTCAGTTCCAGTGACATTTTCTAATAAGCTGTGATCGACCATTATGTAGTCTAGCCTGGAGTATGTTCCGTGAGGAGGAGAGAAGAACGTGTAATCTAGTGTATTTGGGTGTTGAACCCTCCACACATCTATTAGCTGACAGTCCTGCATCTTACGTTTGAATTTTTTAAGCTGTACGTTACTTGTCTCCTTCACTCGGGACGTACTGTCCACACTCGGGTTTATACACAGGTTAAGATCTCCCATCAGAATTGTGTGGCCCTCCGCAAATTTTTTAAACTTTCCAAGTATTCTCTCTACATATGTAATTGAGTTTATATTGGGGGCATAGACATTTGCTAGTGTATATACAGAGTTCCCTAGCCTCCCTTTCAGGAACAAATACCTTCCTTCCGGATCCCTCATTTTCGCCTCAAGGGCGAAGCCTGTCCCTCTTGAAAACCCAATCGCCACGCCCCTAGCGCATTTGGATATAGAATCCCCATAGTACCAGGTTGAAAACATGGGAGAATACAGTTTAACATTTGAGTTTAATGTCAAATGGGACTCCTGCAGGAAGACAACATTCGCTCTATATCGTTTGATCTCTTCTAGGATCTTGTGTCTTTTTCCTGCAGAGTTTAGCCCTTTGACATTATATGACAAAAACTTTATCTCAGCCATAACGTCCTATTCGGCAGTTGACCTTTGTTTACTTCTAGAGTCCCTGAGAGCCCCCTTCCAACTCTTCCCCTCCCCCACCCCCCTACCCCCCCAAGGCCTAATCCTAACCTCTGAGCCGTGGGTGGTCTCATTTCCCATTTTCCACCGGTTCTTTTGTCATGAGGTAGGTTTTGGACCGCGCCAACCCCATCACCAGCTCCCCTCGCACTGGGGGGTCTGGGGATAAGGGAGAAAATCCCACCTCCCCCCAACTATCCACCCCCCCTCCCATACACCACCTCCCATACACCACCTCCCCGCGCCCGTCTATACATTACAATACACTCTATTCTGTCCACTCAGGTAGATCTACAACTGGCATGCCTAATTTATGGCAGAAGACTTCTATATCTTCAGGGAAAGTTAGCCTGGCCGACACGCCTTCTTTCTTCCCAATAAGACAGGCAGGGAAGCCCCACTGGTATACAATCTCTGATGAATGCATTTGTACAAGGAGTGGTTTCAATAACCTCCTTCGTGTCAGTTTCCCAGGCTAAATCTGTAAAGATCTGAACTTCTGCTCCTTTATAGCTCAGAGGTGTTTTACGTCTTAGACTTGACCAGATTTCAGCTTTGTCTTCATAGAAACGATTATGTCCCTAGGCCATTCGCGCTCACGATTCTTTGCCCTTCCTATGCGGTGGACTCGCTCTATTTTAAGGTGGTCTTCGGTGGCTTTACCCAGTATGGGTAAAAAGAGATCGTTCATAATCTCCCTCAGGTTTTCCCCTCTTTCTTCTTTGATTGAGCGAATTCTTAAATTTTTCCTCCTATTACGGTTTTCCTGGTCCTCTAACCGATACTATAGTCTCCTCTAATTTAATTTCATTGCAAGAAATTGCTCTTTTAATTGATTCAGTTCTACCGCTTGTTGTTCTACCTTTACTTCCGTCTCCTCTACCCGTGGCAAAAGATGGCTTATGTCTGCTCTCAACATGCTTATTTCGTTTTTTATTGATGCCTCCAGTTTCCTAAACATGTCGCCCATGTCACCCTTGAATAAAGCTTGTGTATCTGTCCTTAATTCTTCCATGTGGCTCGTGTCTTGATCCCCCTCTGTCGATGTATCAGTATTGGCGGATAGCTGATCCTCGCCTCCTTTTTTTACCGTCTCCTTTTTTTCTGTTTTCTTAATGGCACCCGGGCTCTTAACACCCCCTTCCTGTGTCAGGTATTGTCTTATTGTGGAAGTGGCGCCTTTATCCTTGGGGATCTTTGGGGCCGTACCCCTTGTTGACCTGTTCATATTATCTTTTTTCCTGGCTCTTATACGTTTCCCCAGTTTCAATAGTGGTTAGGGGCAAATTATCTGGGAACAGTGTGGTATTCCAATATCCCTCTAATAATAATTATCAACCTTTAATTCGCCAGATCTTACTCGCCCCACTAATTAGAAGGTGCCAGGGGGAAATTTCCAGTCCCCAAGGACATCTGGAGCCTCTCCTCCACTTCCCTGCTCACCGCCAAAGGGGCACACAGCCCCGGGGCGGGTTCCTTACACCACGGGCCTCAGATCTCTGCTGCTTTACTGTGTTCCTGACCCTGATAGGGAAAGCACACAGAGGATCAATCAGAGGGGGTGTAGCACACAGTGCCTAGCGGACACTCGGTGACTGTCCATAGCAGTACAAGGTATACAATTTAGAGGGAGCAGGGAGCAGTTCATGCAATAGCTATCCGCGGTATACACCTTACATGGAGCATTTCAAGCCTCAGCCATCAGCAGTATACACTTTACCTGGAACAGTTCCTATATCAGCCATCAGCAGTATATACTTTACATGGGGCAGTTCATTTATCTACCATCAGCAGTATACACCTTACATGGAGCAGTTCAAGCCTCAGCCATCAGCAGTATACCCTTTACCTGGAGCAGTTCCTATATCGGCCATCAGCAGTATACACTTTACATGGAGCAGTTCATATATCAGCCATCAGCAGTATACACCTTACATGGAGCAGTTCATGCCTCAGCCATCAGCAGTATACACTTTACATGGAGAAGTTTGGGCTCCAGGAGGCAAGGTGGACCCAACCGGGACCAACCTAGAAGGTGAGGCCGAGATCGGGCTCCATGCGGAAAGTGGGAAGTCCCCCTGAACCATTAGGGGCAAGACCCAAGGTCCCCAGGCCGAGTTTGGGCTCCAGGAGGCAAGGTGGACCCAACCGGGACCAACCTGGAAGGTGAGGCCGAGATCGAGCTCCATGCGGCGAGTGGGAAGTCCCCCTGAACCATTAGGGGCCAGACACCAGGTCCCCAGGCCGAGTTTGGGCTCCAGGAGGCAAGGTGGACCCAACCGGGACCAACCTGGAAGGTGAGGCCGAGATCGGGCTCCATGCGGCGAGTGGGAAGTCCCCCTGAACCATTAGGGGCCAGACACCAGGTCCCCAGGCCGAGTTTGGGCTCCAGGAGGCAAGGTGGACCCAACCGGGACCAACCTGGAAGGTGAGGCCGAGATCGGGCTCCATGCGGCGAGTGGGAAGTCCCCCTGAACCATTAGGGGCCAGACACCAGGTCCCCAGGCCGAGTTTGGGCTCCAGGAGGCAAGGTGGACCCAACCGGGACCAACCTGGAAGGTGAGGCCGAGATCGGGCTCCATGCGGCGAGTGGGAAGTCCCCCTGAACCATTAGGGGCCAGACACCAGGTCCCCAGGCCGAGTTTGGGCTCCAGGAGGCAAGGTGGACCCAACCGGGACCAACCTGGAAGGTGAGGCCGAGATCGGGCTCCATGCGGCGAGTGGGAAGTCCCCCTGAACCAGTAGGGGCCAGACCCCAGGTCCCCAGGCCGAGTTTGGGCTCCAGGAGGCAAGGTGGACCCAACCGGGACCAACCTGGAAGGTGAGGCCGAGATCGGGCTCCATGCGGCGAGTGGCAAGTCCCCCTGAACCAGTAGGGGCCAGACCCCAGGTCCCCAGGCCGAGTTTGGGCTCCAGGAGGCAAGGTGGACCCAACCGGGACCAACCTGGAAGGTGAGGCCGAGATCGGGCTCCATGCGGCGAGTGGCAAGTCCCCCTGAACCAGTAGGGGCCAGACCCCAGGTCCCCAGGCCGAGTTTGGGCTCCAGGAGGCAAGGTGGACCCAACCGGGACCAACCTAGAAGGTGAGGCCGAGATCGGGCTCCATGCGGAAAGTGGGAAGTCCCCCTGAACCATTAGGGGCAAGACCCAAGGTCCCCAGGCCGAGTTTGGGCTCCAGGAGGCAAGGTGGACCCAACCGGGACCAACCTGGAAGGTGAGGCCGAGATCGAGCTCCATGCGGCGAGTGGGAAGTCCCCCTGAACCATTAGGGGCCAGACACCAGGTCCCCAGGCCGAGTTTGGGCTCCAGGAGGCAAGGTGGACCCAACCGGGACCAACCTGGAAGGTGAGGCCGAGATCGGGCTCCATGCGGCGAGTGGGAAGTCCCCCTGAACCATTAGGGGCCAGACACCAGGTCCCCAGGCCGAGTTTGGGCTCCAGGAGGCAAGGTGGACCCAACCGGGACCAACCTGGAAGGTGAGGCCGAGATCGGGCTCCATGCGGCAAGTGGGAAGTCCCCCTGAACCATTAGGGGCCAGACACCAGGTCCCCAGGCCGAGTTTGGGCTCCAGGAGGCAAGGTGGACCCAACCGGGACCAACCTGGAAGGTGAGGCCGAGATCGGGCTCCATGCGGCGAGTGGGAAGTCCCCCTGAACCATTAGGGGCCAGACCCCAGGTCCCCAGGCCGAGTTTGGGCTCCAGGAGGCAAGGTGGACCCAACCGGGACCAACCTGGAAGGTGAGGCCGAGATCGGGCTCCATGCGGCGAGTGGGAAGTCCCCCTGAACCAGTAGGGGCCATACCCCAGGTCCCCAGGCCGAGTTTGGGCTCCAGGAGGCAAGGTGGACCCAACCGGGACCAACCTGGAAGGTGAGGCCGAGATCGGGCTCCATGCGGCGAGTGGCAAGTCCCCCTGAACCAGTAGGGGCCAGACCCCAGGTCCCCAGGCCGAGTTTGGGCTCCAGGAGGCAAGGTGGACCCAACCGGGACCAACCTGGAAGGTGAGGCCGAGATCGGGCTCCATGCGGCGAGTGGCAAGTCCCCCTGAACCAGTAGGGGCCAGACCCCAGGTCCCCAGGCCGAGTTTGGGCTCCAGGAGGCAAGGTGGACCCAACCGGGACCAACCTAGAAGGTGAGGCCGAGATCGGGCTCCATGCGGAAAGTGGGAAGTCCCCCTGAACCAGTAGGGGCAAGACCCCAGGTCCCCAGGCCGAGTTTGGGCTCCAGGAGGCAAGGTGGACCCAACCGGGACCAACCTGGAAGGTGAGGCCGAGATCGGGCTCCATGCGGCGAGTGGCAAGTCCCCCTGAACCAGTAGGGGCAAGACCCCAGGTCCCCAGGCCGAGTTTGGGCTCCAGGAGGCAAGGTGGACCCAACCGGGACCAACCTGGAAGGTATGGCCGAGATCGGGCTCCATGCGGCAAGTGGGAAGTCCCCCTGAACCAGTAGGGGCAAGACCCAAGGTCCCCAGGCCGAGTTTGGGCTCCAGGAGGCAAGGTGGACCCAACCGGTACCAACCTGGAAGGTATGGCCGAGATCGGGCTCCATGCGGCAAGTGGGAAGTCCCCCTGAACCAGTAGGGGCCAGAGGCGAGGTCCCCAGGCCGAGTTTGGGCTCCAGGAGGCAAGGTGGACCCAACCGGGACCAACCTGGAAGGTGAGGCCGAGATCGGGCTCCATGCGGCGAGTGGGAAGTCCCCCTGAACCAGTAGGGGCCAGACCCCAGGTCCCCAGGCCGAGTTTGGGCTCCAGGAGGCAAGGTGGACCCAACCGGGACCAACCTGGAAGGTATGGCCGAGATCGGGCTCCATGCGGCGAGTGGCAAGTCCCCCTGAACCAGTAGGGGCCAGACCCCAGGTCCCCAGGCCGAGCTAGGGCTCCAGGAGGCAAGAGTACCCCAACCGGGACTAACCGGGAAGGTATGGCCGAGATCGGGCTCCATGCGGCAAGTGGGAACCCTCCCGGACAAGTAGGGGCCATACGCGAGGTCCCCAGGCCGAGCTAGGGCTCCAGGAGGCAAGGTGACCCTAACCGGGACCAACCGGGAAGGTATGGCCGAGATCGGGCTCCATGCGGCAAGTGGGAACCCTCCCGGACAAGTAGGGGCCAGACCCCAGGTCCCCAGGCCGAGCTAGGGCTCCAGGAGGCAAGAGTACCCCAACCGGGACTAACCGGGAAGGTATGGCCGAGATCGGGCTCCATGCGGCAAGTGGGAAGTCCCCCGGACCATTAGGGGCCATACGCGAGGTCCCCAGGCCGAGCTGGGGCTCCAGGAGGCAAGGTGACCCTAACCGGGACCAACCGGGAAGGTATGGCCGAGATCGGGCTCCATGCGGCAAGTGGGAACCCTCCCGGACCATTAGGGGCCAGACGCGAGGTCCCCAGGCCGAGCTGGGGCTCCAGGAGGCAAGGTGACCCTAACCGGGACCAACCGGGAAGGTATGGCCGAGATCGGGCTCCATGCGGCAAGTGGGAACCCTCCCGGACCATTAGGGGCCATACGCGAGGTCCCCAGGCCGAGCTAGGGCTCCAGGAGGCAAGGTGACCCTAACCGGGACCAACCGGGAAGGTATGGCCGAGATCGGGCTCCATGCGGCAAGTGGGAACCCTCCCGGACCATTAGGGGCCATACGCGAGGTCCCCAGGCCGAGCTAGGGCTCCAGGAGGCAAGGTGACCCTAACCGGGACCAACCGGGAAGGTATGGCCGAGATCGGGCTCCATGCGGCAAGTGGGAACCCTCCCGGACCATTAGGGGCCAGACGCGAGGTCCCCAGGCCGAGCTGGGGCTCCAGGAGGCAAGGTGACCCTAACCGGGACCAACCGGGAAGGTATGGCCGAGATCGGGCTCCATGCGGCAAGTGGGAAGTCCCCCTGAACCATTAGGGGCCATACGCGAGGTCCCCAGGCCGAGTTAGGGCTCCAGGCGGCAAGCAGTACCTTCCGCTGGTCTAACAGGGGCTAACCGCGATGTTCCCAATCCGAGAATGAGTTCCAGGCGGAAAGCACTGTATTCCCGCACCCTGAGCCAAGCTGGCCGGCGGGACTTGGTCGTTTTCGCGTATTAGCATTGCATTGAGGGAACATCCGCCAAGCTGGCCGGCGGGACTTGGTCGTTTTCCAGACTGGTTTTCTAAGCTGGGACCAAGCTGGCCGGCTGGGACTCTGTCGTTTTTTTTGAGCCCCGCGCGGCAGGCTGGCCGGACTCAAGCTGGCCGGCGGGACTTAGTCGTTTTTTGGAGGTGAAATTTGCGGAAGTCGCGAATGGGGTCGGATTTGCCTCCCGAGTCCGGGAGGGAGTTCCAGGGACCCGGACTCGATTCCCTCGAATCCCCGCTCCACCCCCGGTCCCTTTTCCGGACACATGTAGGTCCGGGAAAGGTTGCTGCGGATATATGTGAGGAGGCGATTTCAGAGGGCCACTTCCACAGGAGCCTCACGCCACGGACCGATGATGCCCAGAGCACCCCGGCGGGGAGGGGAGAGTGTGTCCAGGCCCCGGCCCCGGAGGTCGCGGGCCGCCCGGATGCCTCGACCCCCTCCCGTCCGCCAGGGGAAAGGCGCCCCCGGCGGTCCCGCCTTTTAGGCGGCGGATCGCCCCGTTCGACGCGGCCGAGGTGTCCCCCCACCCGGGCGGACCTCCCTCGACCCGCGGTCACCCACGGTGAGCTTGCCAGGACCCGAACGACCCCCAGGACGGCCGGAAAGACGCCGCCGGAGGCGGACGCCGAGCCGGGCGAGGCCCCTGGAGCGAGCCGGAAGGTTTTAACCGACCGACCGGCCGCACCTCGGTCCCCTCGACCCCGGCCGGCCTCCCGCCCCGGCGGCCGAGCGCAGTTTGTCTCCGACAGCCCCGGTACCCTCCCAGGCACCCTCCCGCGGACCCGCCGCGGGAGATTGCGACGTCGAGAGCGGCGGGTGAGGCCGTGCTTTGGCCGAGCCCGCGCCACCCCGCCGCCTCGCTCCGTTAAGCGTCGCCCCCGAGCCCGTCCGCCCTCCCGAGCCCCCCGCGGCCACCACCCCAGGGAAGGCGGACGGCGTTCGACCCCGACCCACGGCTCGCGGCCCTCCTCCCCCCTAGGAGGAGGCCGGTTCCGGACGACGGGCTACCTGGTTGATCCTGCCAGTAGCATATGCTTGTCTCAAAGATTAAGCCATGCACGTGTAAGTACACACGGCCGGTACAGTGAAACTGCGAATGGCTCATTAAATCAGTTATGGTTCCTTTGATCGCTCCATCTGTTACTTGGATAACTGTGGTAATTCTAGAGCTAATACATGCCGACGAGCGCTGACCCCCAGGGATGCGTGCATTTATCAGACCAAAACCAATCCGGGGGCCCGGGGGCTCCGGCCCCTTCCCCGGCCGCTTTGGTGACTCTAGATAACCTCGGGCCGATCGCACGTCCCCGTGACGGCGACGATACATTCGGATGTCTGCCCTATCAACTTTCGATGGTACTTTCTGCGCCTACCATGGTGACCACGGGTAACGGGGAATCAGGGTTCGATTCCGGAGAGGGAGCCTGAGAAACGGCTACCACATCCAAGGAAGGCAGCAGGCGCGCAAATTACCCACTCCCGACTCGGGGAGGTAGTGACGAAAAATAACAATACAGGACTCTTTCGAGGCCCTGTAATTGGAATGAGTACACTTTAAATCCTTTAACGAGGATCTATTGGAGGGCAAGTCTGGTGCCACACCCGCGGTAATTCTGTGAGGAGTGGACGTGCTGCTGAGAGCTCCCTGGATCATCCAGGCAGTATGGAGACAAACAGCCCAGGGGATGGCTCAAATCCCCAAACCCCTATGGAGTCTACGCTCCCTATTGTTGTATGTGGGCCTGGAGGCTCACAGATTCGTAGCGAAGTTTTAGACGGACTGAAGCCTGGCTCCATAGAACTTTTATATCTTGGAACCCAGGATGGGATAAGATGGCTGTCACCCCAACCTGGGGAAAATCCCAGCCAAGCTGCAGCAAGGGTTCGTAAGGTCTATGGTCATATGGACAAAGTATGCACTTATTTGGAGGCAGTGTATGGTGAACTGGGAAGATTGAGGAGTGCAAGAGATTCTGTATCCCAGACAAGGCGGAAAGGATTCAAGGCTAATATCATGACCCTTCAGAATCAAACCACAGAATATGGAGGAATTCTAAGCAAGCTGGCCATAGCTGCTGGGAAAATCACGCCAGAACTGGAAGCTCTGAGTGACCGCACGGCCAGAGCTCACAACCTAGCAAGTCAAGCCGTTCGCCGTGGATCTCAGGTCGGAGCATCTGTTACCTTTCAGCCGCCAGCAGATGGCGGTGTTCCGGGAGCCGCCGGTCAGACGCATCCATCCACAATGGCGGTGGGACCGACGCTCGCGGGTCCTGCAGCTGTAGCTCCCGTGACGGAGGATCTGACAGGGACGAAGATCGGGACGGAGGTCGGGACAGAGGTAGAGATGGAAGTCGGTTCTGCGGGAGGTGAGCCCAGCTTGGCGGCGGTTGTAAGCCCGCAAAACGGGAGTCCGAGGACTGCCAATGTGACTATCGCTGTTGCCCCGGCTTCAGCTGGACCTATCCAGGACTTGGTACCCGCCGTGGTACTACCCCCTCCCCTGGTCCCCGAATCCCCGCCTGAGGTATCACCAGCCACGGCAATAACCCCCCAGCAGGCCGAGTGGGGCGAGTGCGAGCAGGGTCCCCTGCCGGTCTCAGGCTTAGTTGTAGATTTCATCAGAGTGCTGGAGGGAGAGTCGCGAGTGACAGGTCTGGGCCCCATGGGAGGTGAAGCACCCCAGGTGACTAACGTCCCTTCCCAGCTCAACGGGGAAGCGGTGGTTCAGGGGGTACAACAGGGCAGTGTGAACAAGACCCCAGTGGTGGGTGGCCCTGTGGGTGGCTCCCCTAGTGTGGCACCTTCAGGCAGGCCCCTTATTTCCCCGGCACGCTTGACAGTTGGGTCAGTAAACAAAAACAAAATAGTTAATAGTGCTTCTGTAGTTATGGCTCAGGGGAGTGTCCCAGATCCCCCAAATGAGTGTTCCACGAACGTGTTACCCCCGGATGTGCCCCCGGATGTGCCTCCTCAGCTGGCATCTCCTACGGCCGAACTTCCCCCAGCGGCCCCTACCCCCCCTACCCCTGTCATCCCTGTTCCCCCTGTCTCTGTCACCTCTGCCCCTCCTGACCCCCCACTCCCTACCCCTCCTGCCCCTGCTGTTTCTACCCCTCCTGTTCTTCCAGTCCCTGCCCCCCCTGCTTCTCCTATACCTACCCCCCCAGGTCCTACAGGCCCCCTTGATTCCCTCTCCTGGATTAGTGGGTCCCAGGAGGCCCAAGTGGTCTCAGCCCTTAAAACAGGGTATTCCTTTGCGGATGTTGCAGGGGGTCGAGTCCAGCTTGGGGCTTTTTACAACTTACATGGACCTGTAACCTTTCGGGGTACGGTGCCAGCTGCAAGCAGGGCGGCTGCTATAGAGCGAAAGAGACGTAATGTGGTTCAGTTACGTTGGCAGGATAGTATGGACCGTGCTCCGGGAAGAGGCATGGTGGTGGATATGGTCTTGGCCCTGGGATATAGGGTCTCTGACATCTTTGCCATTATCCACCCCATGGGCTCCCCGGAGTACGATGTCAGCTTCATGACACCTGCTCTAATGGAAAGTTTTTTTACAAGGATTGAAGTTGTAAAGAGTCGGCCAGCCTGGAAGCCATTTAAGGTTGTCCCCCTTTCTCGCCAGGATGAAGTTAAAAAAATTACTATCTTGACGAGAAACGAGTCAGTTCCAGCGGAGGACATCGCGACCTGGTTATGTCGCTTTGGCCAGGTCGTGACTCCCCCCAGGAAAGAACTAGATGCCAAAGGCATCTGGACAGGTAGCTGGGCTGTCTCTGTGAAACTCCGGAGGGTTGGGAATTCTGTCACCCATGTCCCTGCCTCCGGATATATTGGGCGAGATCGCATTCTCGCCTTCTACCAGGGACAGCCCAAGCTATGTTTTAAATGCAATAGTCCCTTGCATTACAGTGCTGACTGCACGGAGACTAAGTGCTCCAGGTGTAATGAAGTGGGGCATACGGCGGAGGGGTGCTCCAGGATCCAGTGCAATTTGTGCGGGTTCATGGGGCACCCCTTCAGCCGGTGTCCTGCTGCTTTTAGAGGTGGCCCAAGCTCTGAGGTCCCTACAGTGACACCTCCCATAACAAGGGCCCCTGTCACACCCCAGCCACCGATGTCCTTGGTAGGCCAACGTCCGGCATTTGTCATAGGTTCTGGTGATCCAGGGCCTTCGACGGGTCGGGCAGTGGCTTCTAAGCCTAGTACCACCAAAGGTACAGCCCCTAAACTTGGCAGATTGGCCAAACAAAGGGCAAAGAACCCTCCTCTGGAGCCAGAGGTGTCAGGGCCAAGGACGGATCAGGTGGATCCTGCCATGCCCAAAATGCCACAAGTGAGGGTTAGGACCCAAACCCAGAAGCCTCAGGCCTCTCTTGGTAAGGCAGGCTCTCGGGGAGGTTCAGGTCCAGCTGGGCAAACAAAGGCCAAACCAAAACAAGTACCCAAAGTAACTTCCCATCCTGTGGCTCCTGATTCCCAGCCTGTCCCGACCTGGTCCCAACCCCCTGCCCCCCTTCCGCGTGATGGGATGGAACTGGGAGAAGTCCAGGACTCGGACTCCCCAGAGGCCCCCCTCCCGCGGAGGGGCAAAAGGGTAAGGAAAAAGTCCGCCCAGAGTTCCCAGTCGGGTGAAGTTTTGCCTTCTCGACCCGATAAGAAATATAAAGATGAGGGCTGGATACCAGTCAAGGGAAAGGGTAAGGGTAAAAACCCTAAACCTGGCCCTGACCTTAGCCCTTCCCCCCAGTGCCCTGAGAGGGTAGTGGTCCCAGGAGTAGATCAGGCCCAAGTAGCCTCAGTTCCTACCAGCAACAAATTTGCTGTCCTAGATCCCGAGGCTCCGGATCCCCCGGGAGGGGACCCCAGTAGTGGGATGGATGTTGAGTTAAGTGATGGTGTAGTATAATGTATTGTGTAAGGTTGGACGATCTGCTTCAACGACTAAGAATGGCGGTACCCCCTCCAATCAAGTTTGCGACCATTAATGTCGCAAGCATCAAGTCTACCGGAGCTCGTTATATGGCCTTCTCTTTTCTCAGCCAGATTGATGCTGATGTTTTATTTTTGCAGGAGACCCGGTTGACATCTACTGCGGAGATGCATCTCGCAAAGAGGGAGTGGCGATGTGGTGCCTCCCTTTGGTCTCTTGCGGCCGAGCCTGGTAGTGGAGTGGCAGTGCTTTTCAGAACTGGTCCGGTGGCTTGTCGACGAGTCATTGAAGTAGAGATCGGAAGGTGCTTAGTGGTTGACGCCATCGTGAGGGGGCAATCCCTTAGATTAATAAACTTTTATGGTCCCCAGTCTAAAAGGGACAGGAAAAGCCTTCTCACGATGGTCAAGCCCTATCTTTTTTCATCCCAGCAAGTGGTTTTCGGTGGTGATTTTAACACCATCACTAGGCCTAAAGACAGGGCAGGCACCGCAAACCCGCTGGGTTATGATAGTATCTTCCTAAATAGCATAGCCAGGGATGCTGGATTGGTAGATGTGCACGTTTGTCACTTCCCCAATCACACGGGTTTCACCTACTCAAGAGGTAGCTGCAGGTCTAGGATAGATAGGTTTTTTTTAAAAGGGGACTCTGTCTCTGCGGCTCCCGAGCTTCAGGCGGTGGAATTCTCCGATCACTTTCTTCTATCCATTGTTCTGAACGTGGCTGAGACCCCCCAGAGAGGTCGGGGAATATGGCGTCTGAGTGTGACGCTTCTTGAGGATCCCTCGGTTAGGGAGGACTTTGAGACATTTTACTCAGATCAAGCTTCGCTTCTTGAGAGCGGCTGCTCCTGCCTGGAGTGGTGGGAAGCAGTGAAGAAAAGATCGGAGAGCTTTTTCAGGGATGTCTCAAAGCGCCAGGCAGTCTCGAAGTACAGAGCTTATCAGAGGCTGAGGAGGCAGCTGGATTGCCTGGTCTCCTCTGGTAGCTCTCAGGAACAAGTGTCCGACCTGAAGCTTCGGTTAAGGGAGCTTCAGTACGACCGCCTTGCTTCCCTGGTTCTTGAGAGGGATTACGGGAAGTTCTGCTCCCCGGATCCCTACAAGAGCTGTGGTGAATCAACGGGTTTGAAGGTCGTGCACTGCCTCCGGGATGCCTCGGGGTCCCTGACCAGGTCCAGGTCGGGCATCCTGGGTGTTGTTGGAGAGCATTTTTCCAAGCTTCTGAGGCCGAAGAGTCTGGACGAACAGGTGATGAATAACTACCTTGATGAGACCCCACTCCCTGTGAGGTCAGACTCCCTAGGCTCTTTGACAGTTAAGATCTCTGTAGAGGAAGTGATGCAGGCCATTGACTCTTTGTCAGCTAAAAAGTCACCTGGACCTGACGGCCTGACGTCAGAATTCTATAAAACCTTCAAGGGCCTACTGGCCCCTCATCTGACGATGGTGTTCAACGATTCATTGGCTCAGGGCCTGCTACCATCCTCAATGAGGAAGTCTGCGTTGATCTTGCTGTCCAAAGGTAAGGACCAAACTGTGATTGAGAACTGGCGTCCCATCGCCCTTCTCAACACAGACAGAAAGATCCTGGCAAAAGTGCTCTTTTTACGTCTGTTGGCAAAGGCTGACGGGTTACTGTCCCTGGCTCAGCACTGCACAGTTCCCGGCCGTAGCACGTTTAGTGCTGTCCTTTGCGTCCGGGAGGCTGTGGAAAGGTGCAGGGCAAGGGGCTTGGGGCGGTATCTGCTGGCATTGGATCAGGCTAAGGCGTTTGACCGTGTTGACCACAAGTACCTTTGGCACCTTCTGAGGAAATACGGTCTGCCGGAGGTATTCGTTCAATGGCTGGAAGTTTTGTATCGAGGGGCGGTAAGCTTTCCTCTTGTGAACGGCTGGGTGGGTCGCCTCTTCCCTGTTGGCTCCGGTGTCAGGCAGGGGTGCCCTCTGAGCCCTCTTCTGTATGTGTTCGCGGTGGACCCCTTCGTAAGGAGGTTAAACCGCGGCCATTTGAGGGGGGTCTCTTTGGGTCCCTGTGAGAGCACTGGGCCGGCGGTGAGGACGGTGGCCTATGCAGACGACGTCTCTGTGGTAGTCTCTAGCCAGGAGGAGGCGCGATTTGTGGAAGCACAGATTGAGGATTACTCAGAGGCGTCCGGTTCCCTGGTGAACTGGGACAAGAGCGAGGCTTTTTGGATGGGGAGAGAAGGGGAAGAGTTCCCCCTTCCGGACGTATTCCCCAGTCCCCAGGCCGAAATTCGAGTCCTAGGCATCCATTTTGGTCAGGGGGATTACCCCGTTCGAAATTGGGAACGCAGACTGATGGGTGCCGCTCAGAAGGTTTCAGCCTGGAAAGGTTGGAAGCTGTCATTAAGGGAAAGGGTCAGCCTGATCAAGACCTACCTGATACCCGAATTTCTGTATGTCAGCTACGTATGCCTTTTACCGGCCTCTCTCCATGCAAGGGTCAATGGTCTGTTTTTCCTGATGTTGTGGGGAAATAGGCTAAACCTTATCAGAAGGGATGTCACTTTCCGACAAAGAAGGGTAGGTGGTCTGGACATGGTCCAGCCAGTGGTGTTTTTCACCACCCTCTTTATTAAATTTAATATCCAGTCCCTCTTTGTGGGAGACCCCTTTTTGTGGGAGAGTTCATGTAAGGGATGGTTCATGTTGTTCCTGAATGACTGGGAGGGGGGTGGAAGGGTGGGTGATCTGAGGAGATCACACCAGTACCTTCCATCCTACGTCCCGCAGGCACTAAAAGTACTGAGGAAATGGCGGATAACTGCTCTGGAAGTCGGATCTACTGGTCGGCGTGAGCTGTACCAAAGGGTCATGGACACAGACATTTTGAAGCCATT
>NC_053500.1:57724027-57756527 GCF_905171775.1 Rana temporaria | reverse complement strand
CTCCAGGAGGCAAGGTGGACCCAACCGGGACCAACCTAGAAGGTGAGGCCGAGATCGGGCTCCATGCGGAAAGTGGCAAGTCCCCCTGAACCAGTAGGGGCAAGACCCCAGGTCCCCAGGCCGAGTTTGGGCTCCAGGAGGCAAGGTGGACCCAACCGGGACCAACCTGGAAGGTGAGGCCGAGATCGGGCTCCATGCGGAAAGTGGGAAGTCCCCCTGAACCAGTAGGGGCCAGACCCCAGGTCCCCAGGCCGAGTTTGGGCTCCAGGAGGCAAGGTGGACCCAACCGGGACCAACCTGGAAGGTGAGGCCGAGATCGGGCTCCATGCGGCGAGTGGCAAGTCCCCCTGAACCAGTAGGGGCCAGACCCCAGGTCCCCAGGCCGAGTTTGGGCTCCAGGAGGCAAGGTGGACCCAACCGGGACCAACCTGGAAGGTGAGGCCGAGATCGGGCTCCATGCGGCGAGTGGCAAGTCCCCCTGAACCAGTAGGGGCAAGACCCCAGGTCCCCAGGCCGAGTTTGGGCTCCAGGAGGCAAGGTGGACCCAACCGGGACCAACCTGGAAGGTGAGGCCGAGATCGGGCTCCATGCGGCGAGTGGCAAGTCCCCCTGAACCAGTAGGGGCCAGACCCCAGGTCCCCAGGCCGAGTTTGGGCTCCAGGAGGCAAGGTGGACCCAACCGGGACCAACCTGGAAGGTGAGGCCGAGATCGGGCTCCATGCGGCGAGTGGCAAGTCCCCCTGAACCAGTAGGGGCCAGACCCCAGGTCCCCAGGCCGAGTTTGGGCTCCAGGAGGCAAGGTGGACCCAACCGGGACCAACCTGGAAGGTGAGGCCGAGATCGGGCTCCATGCGGCAAGTGGGAAGTCCCCCTGAACCAGTAGGGGCCAGACCCCAGGTCCCCAGGCCGAGTTTGGGCTCCAGGAGGCAAGGTGGACCCAACCGGGACCAACCTGGAAGGTGAGGCCGAGATCGGGCTCCATGCGGCGAGTGGCAAGTCCCCCTGAACCAGTAGGGGCCAGACCCCAGGTCCCCAGGCCGAGTTTGGGCTCCAGGAGGCAAGGTGGACCCAACCGGGACCAACCTGGAAGGTGAGGCCGAGATCGGGCTCCATGCGGCGAGTGGCAAGTCCCCCTGAACCAGTAGGGGCCAGACCCCAGGTCCCCAGGCCGAGCTAGGGCTCCAGGAGGCAAGGTGACCCAACCGGGACCAACCGGGAAGGTATGGCCGAGATCGGGCTCCATGCGGCAAGTGGGAAGTCCCCCTGAACCAGTAGGGGCCAGACCCCAGGTCCCCAGGCCGAGTTTGGGCTCCAGGAGGCAAGGTGGACCCAACCGGGACCAACCTGGAAGGTATGGCCGAGATCGGGCTCCATGCGGCGAGTGGGAAGTCCCCCTGAACCAGTAGGGGCCAGACCCCAGGTCCCCAGGCCGAGTTTGGGCTCCAGGAGGCAAGGTGGACCCAACCGGGACCAACCTGGAAGGTGAGGCCGAGATCGGGCTCCATGCGGCGAGTGGAAGTCCCCCTGAACCAGTAGGGGCCAGACCCCAGGTCCCCAGGCCGAGCTAGGGCTCCAGGAGGCAAGGTGACCCAACCGGGACCAACCGGGAAGGTATGGCCGAGATCGGGCTCCATGCGGCAAGTGGGAAGTCCCCCTGAACCAGTAGGGGCCATACGCGAGGTCCCCAGGCCGAGCTAGGGCTCCAGGAGGCAAGGTGACCCAACCGGGACCAACCGGGAAGGTATGGCCGAGATCGGGCTCCATGCGGCAAGTGGGAAGTCCCCCGGACCATTAGGGGCCATACGCGAGGTCCCCAGGCCGAGCTGGGGCTCCAGGAGGCAAGGTGACCCTAACCGGGACCAACCGGGAAGGTATGGCCGAGATCGGGCTCCATGCGGCAAGTGGGAAGTCCCCCTGAACCATTAGGGGCCATACGCGAGGTCCCCAGGCCGAGCTGGGGCTCCAGGAGGCAAGGTGACCCTAACCGGGACCAACCGGGAAGGTATGGCCGAGATCGGGCTCCATGCGGCAAGTGGGAAGTCCCCCTGAACCATTAGGGGCCAGACCCCAGGTCCCCAGGCCGAGTTTGGGCTCCAGGAGGCAAGGTGGACCCAACCGGGACCAACCTGGAAGGTGAGGCCGAGATCGGGCTCCATGCGGCGAGTGGGAAGTCCCCCTGAACCATTAGGGGCCAGACCCAGGTCCCCAGGCCGAGTTTGGGCTCCAGGAGGCAAGGTGGACCCAACCGGGACCAACCTGGAAGGTATGGCCGAGATCGGGCTCCATGCGGCAAGTGGGAAGTCCCCCTGAACCAGTAGGGGCCATACGCGAGGTCCCCAGGCCGAGCTAGGGCTCCAGGAGGCAAGGTGACCCAACCGGGACCAACCGGGAAGGTATGGCCGAGATCGGGCTCCATGCGGCAAGTGGGAAGTCCCCCTGAACCATTAGGGGCCATACGCGAGGTCCCCAGGCCGAGCTAGGGCTCCAGGAGGCAAGTGGGAAGTCCCCCTGAACCAGTAGGGGCCAGACGCGAGGTCCCCAGGCCGAGTTTGGCCTCCAGGAGGGAAGGTGGACCCAACCTAATGGCCTTTATACGGAGGTCAGAAACCCAAGCCTTTGTCTAGGGTTGCCACCTGTCCGGAATTGACCAGGACACATTATTCAGACCAGGTAGTGGTTCCCAAAGTAACCAAGGTAGTCATACACAAATCTGTTGTTGTCCAGAAGTTTTGAGCGGCTGTCTGGGGACAGTTTCGACATCACTGGGGGCAGGATGATGTCAGCAAAAGCAAATTTTGTTTGTTAGATGTTTCAAGCAGGAATATTTCTTTGGTCAGATCCGCCATTCTCTGCTGCCGCTGCCTCTTAGCCCTCGCCCCTAGTTGAATGAGAATGCCTCTAATATACGCCTTATGGGCGTTCCATAAGACAAATTGATCCTGAACAGAACCCTCATTGTTGCTGAAGAAATCCTTCAAGTGTCTTTCAATGTGACTTTTAGCCTCGGCCTGTTGCAATAGGAATGAGTTGACCCTCCATAGAGACGGTGCATTGTCAGCCATACCATCTTCCAGAGTGAGCGTAATGGATGCGTGATCCGATCATGTTATTGAGTTGATGGCAGTGGCCGACACTTTAGAAAGAGTAAGTTGGTCAACTAAAAAGAGGTCAATTCTGGAGTATGCCCCATGGGGCGGGAAAAAAAAAGTAAAATCCCGTTCTCCAGCGTGGAGATACCTCCATGCGTCAAATAGGTCGTGACTATGGATTGAGGCTGACAATGACGGGCTCGAGCGCTTGGCACCTGAGGAAGAGTCAATACCCGGATCTGGGGTTGCATTGAAATCCCCACACATGACAAGCTTACCCTTCTGGTGAGCTGCGACTTTGACCATTAGCTAACGGAAGAAACGTATTTGATGTTTGTTCGGGGAGTAGACATTCACGATAGGGAACGTGGTGGTGTTAATATCACACACTAAGATAATGTAACGGCCACTAGGATCAAGGGCAATCTCGTGTAGAGTAAAGGCAACCATGTCTCTGATGGCCGTGAGGACCCCCTTTGTTTTGTTAGGCGAATTAGCTTTGAAGATATGAGGAAAGCTTCCATGAGAACAAGGGGGAGGCGACAGTGAGGAAAAATGTGTTTCTTGAACACATAAGATGTCAGCTCGATTGGAAGTAGCCTCTTTCCACATAGACTTCCTTTTAACGGGATGGTTTAGTCCATTGGAGTTGATAGAAAGAAATTTTACCCCCATTGCAGCAGTAATAGGACAGTCGGTGTTGAATTACGACAGGAATTCATTTTTGAGAGGAGGGCTCCCTCCAGTGGCCATTCTGAATATGGCATGCAGAAAATTATTTGTACCAAGAAGAGGTTAGCAAAGTACTCACAATTAGTTGAAAAGGTAAAGGTGTTCTGTACGAAGTTGGGTAAGGTGAAGATGCCAGTTTCTTCTCCTACACTTTGCGGAGGGAGACTCCTCATCTGTATACGGTGATTGCGGTACTGAAGCAACACTTGGTGGTGAGGTGTAGAAAAAAAGGAGGAATACAAGAAAAAAAAAAAGATAAACACGAAAACATAATAAAAAAAAACAGTCAAGCAATTGGCATGTAACCAACATGAACTGGGCATGAGCCCTTTGATCCCTAGAAGGAATACCTGAAAGCAGCGGGGCGCTGCACAGGTTAAAGTGGGGATGAGTCTAGGCCTAAAGGCTCTCCGCACATTCCTGCTAGGAGAGAACAAGTAGGCAAGTGCTCCATCCAGATTTAGTTGTGTGATTTGGCGTTCCTAGCGGTGACTGTTTTCCACGCAGGATCAGACCTTGACCTGGATCTGGAGGAGGGTTTTGGAATATCTGCATCTTCCGGGAGAATCCCCCATTCCTCCAGTAGAGAGATGCCTTTATCCATCGAATCCACAGTGTGTGTGTGGCCATCTTTGGTGACAGACAATTTAGCAGGGTAACCCCATCTGTAAACGATCTTATGGTTTCTAAGCGCCTTAGTGATGGTGTTCAAATTTCTCCTTTTTTGCAGAGTATACTGGGATAAGTCTGCGAAAAACTGCAGATTCTGGTACTGCGAGGGAATTTGCTCTCTTTTGCGCATAACCGCCATTAGTTGCTCTTTGGCGTGGAAAAAGTGGAATCGCAGGATAACATCCCTGGGAATCTGGTCAGGCAGGAAGGCTGGTTTGGGCAGTCTATGTATTCTGTCCACGGTGAGCTTAAGATCAGAAAGATCTGGGAGAAGTTCCTTGAACAGGGCGGAGGCGAAGGAGCGCAGATCCGATTGCAAAACAGACTCAGGGACCCCCCGCACCTTCATGTTGTTGCGTCTGTTTCTGTCCTCAATATCTGCGAGTTTCGCTTTAATCCATTCTGTATCCCCTTCCCTCTCCTCATGTGAGTCGACTAGGTCATTGATAGTAACAGCGTACTCCCCAATTTTGTGCTCAATGTGCTCCACTCTGGCCTCTACTGCCTGTATATCAGTGTGAAATCTATGCATACACTGCATCATGTCTGATTGTAATGAGCTCCTTAAGGATAGCAGCATATCTTTTAATACAGTGTCTATTACCGGTTGATGAGTTGTGGGGAAAGATTCGATGGAGTCTGGCAGCTCTCGTGTGTCATCACCTGACTCATGTACAGGGCTAACTGCCTGCGTGGATCCCTCCCTGTCCAGCCTGAACTTAGCTTTGGCCGGGCTGCCTGATGCTGAGGAGGGAGAGGGAGTTTGCAGAGTGTCAGGGGAGCCTCTGTCCTGGGGGCCGCATGGCATTTCAGGGTGGTTAGTATGCACTGAGTGTGCTGGCGTGGACGCTGCCTCGGCGCCATCTTGCCTACCTCCACGCTGGTGAGGGGAGAAGAAATCCGTCAACCGCTGGGGCTTCCTCTGCTCCTTCCGCTTTCTGGACATGATCCCATGGGTCTCCAGAGCTGGAACGCCGGGTGTGGTGGCCGGATATCGGGTCCGGAGGGTTGCTATGTGCCGCTGGTTCTCTGCAGGCTACGGAGCTCCGGGACTAAGCCGCCATTCAGCTCCACCGCAAGCCACGCCCCCTCAGCAAAAGCAAATTGACCACACCCAGTCTTTGTTACTCTCCTTGGGGCACCCAAAGGTTTCCCAGGCCGCTAAAATGTTCGGGTTTGGCTTGAAGAAAAGGTGGCAACCAGTGGGGGCCTGTCCATTAGGGGCACCGGAGTGCCGCCCCCTCTATCCATGGCCATCACCCCTGTGCTCTATCCATGGCCACTGTTTTGACAGGACACCGCCACCTCCTATTCATGTGTCCTTCTCCTTTCAGGATGCCGGACACGTGAATTACAGAGGCAGGTGTTTTTTTTTAAGCACCTGATTAGAGCCAGAGGCTCTGATAGGCTTCAAGATAGGATGGGCTTGTGGTGCAGAGCATTGCGCCAGGAGCCCACCCTGTTACAACAGCGAATGAATACTCGCTATTGAAACACTAATACTCAATCTGTCCAATCAGAAGCAGGTCTGAAAATAGTTTTCTGATTGGTCGAAAAGAGAAGAGTCCCAATTGGCCACAAAAGGAGGAGGGAGGAAACGGAAGTCGCCCACTATAGATGGGATACATGCACCAGACCCACCCAACCGACTGGGGGGGGGTGATAATGTTTGCTGTCCCCCCTCAAAAAATGTTTTACCACCAGGCGCCACTGGTGGCAACCAGGGCCGGACTGGGAATAAAAACTAGCCCTGGAAAAAATTTCATACCAGCCCCACAGCATTTTCATACCAGCGTGCCAGCTTAGCGTCATTATTTTCTTGTTCATGAAAGGGAAAACCATACATTTTAAAGCACATTTAAAGAGTGTATTATATATACATAAGACAGATATGAAAGCACAGAGGGCTTTATATCTATAAACGCAAATTCCAGGTAAAAGTGGTCAATCATCATGGGGGACCCCAGGAACTCAGAATGTGGGGGGAGGATCACCTTCCGCAGAAAGAATACGGTAAGGGTAGTGGGTTACTGATGTAAGGGGGAAACCTTTATATCAGTGCCCCCTTACATTATCGTATTTACTTCCCCTTTACATCAGTGACCCCCCCTTCAGACTGGCCTAGCGGTGTTGTCACCGACCTCCTCTCAGGTGCACCATGCAGGGCTCAGTCAGTCGGCTCCAGCTTGGTGGCTCTAGTTTTATCCTATATAGTCTCCTCTCCACAGACATCTGACTTCTCCCATGACCCCCATCCCAGCGGTGCTCCCACTCTTGACTCCTCTCCAGACTCCCTCAGAGACTGCAGACATGATACAGGAGATGGTCAGAGACTGCAGACATGATACAAGAGCTCAATGCAGCCTCATCAGTGCCCATCAAATGCAGCCTCACTGTACACATCAAATGCAGCCTCACTGTGCCCATCATTGCAGCCTCACTGTGCCCATCATTGCAGCTTCACTGTGCCCATCAAATGCAGCATCACTGTGCCCATCAAATGCAGTCTCACTGTCCCCATTATTGCAGCCCCTCCTGTGGCCCATGTCCCAGTCTGCAGTCCCTGTCTGTGGGAAGGTGTGTTGTTGATGCTCGGTACGGTACCTTCCATGCCAGCCGGATATCCATGATTGCTATCAGCATGCAGGGTCTGTTGTCATTTTGGATGGGGACAGTGCTCCTTCCAGAGGATCTGTTTGTTGTGAGATGGAGTGATCCCTGGCCACCTGCACCTTCAGCCATCCTCATTTTCTGTCCCCAGTCAGCCTGTCCTCTGATTCTGGGGAAGTGAGAGCACTGGGTGGGAGCTGGAGAGAAGGGAGAGCGGAGAGCACTGGCAGGGTTGGAGAGCACATGGGTTGGGGCAAAGAGCAGGGGGCAGTGGACATCACAGGGGTGGGGAGCGGAGAGCGCTGGGGGATTGGGAGCACTGGGGGGGAGCCAAAAAGAACAGGGGTGGAGAGCACGGGAGGCTGAGGGGGGGGCTGGAGAGCACTAAGGGGGATCTTGAGAGCACTGGGGGGGGGGGGCAGAAAGAACAGGGTTGGAGCGCACGGGGGCTGGAGAGCACTGGGGGGTGCAAAGAGCAGGGGGGAGTGGAGAGCACTGGGGATTGGATAGCAATTGGGGGAGCTTGAGAGCACCAGTGGGGGCCAAAAAAACAGGGGTGGAAAGTATGGGGGGCTTGGGTGCACTATGGAGGGCGGAGAGCACTGGCGGGGTTGGAGAGCACATGGGTGGGGGCGAAATGCGGGGGGAGTGGAGAGTACAGGGGCGGGGAGTGCTGTGGGGGAGCTTGAGAGCACTGGAGGGGGAGCCAAAAAGGACAGGGTTGGAGAGCACTGGGGGGCTGGAGAGCGATGGGTGGAGCAGAAAGAACAGGGGTGGGGAGCACTGGCGGGGGAGAGAACAGGAGCAGAGAGCACAGGGGGTAGGGAGAAAAGGGGTGGAGAGCACTGGGGGGGCGGGGAGAACAGGGGTGGAGAGCACTGGGGGGGTGGGGAGAACAGGGGTGGAGAGCACTGGGGGGGACAGGGGTGGAGAGCAATGGGGGTGGGAGAACAGGGGTGGAGAGCACTGGGGGGGAACAGGGGTGGAGAGCACTGGGGGGAGACAGGGGTGGAGAGCACTGAAGGGGGGACAGGGGTGGAGAGCACTGAGGGGGGGGACAGGGATGGAGAACACTGGGGGGGGGGAGAACAGAGGTGGAGAGCACTGGGGGGGGGGACAGGGGTGGAGAGCACTGGGGGGGTACACTGGGATGGTGGCTGGAGAAGGATGGGGAGATCAGGGGGGGCAGAAAGAACAGGGGTAGAGAGAACTGTGGTGGGGGAGGAGAAAAGTGGGGGGGAGCTTCAAGGAGAACCTGATAGAAGGAGAAGCAGGGTGGCTACATACAGATTAATTGAGCTGTCTATATTCCTCCATACAGCTGCGGAATACTTGATTCTCCCCCTCTCCCTCCTGCAAGCATTCAGCGGCTGTATGGAGGAATATAGAAAGCTCAATTAATCTATATGCAGCCCCTGCCGAATTCGATCCTCCTATTAAGCACCTCGGCGGGCTGTGCGGCGGGCATGACATCTCCTGTGTGTATCATCACTGACTCTGAGCTGGCCTGGCTGCCTGGGTCTGTGTTCGGCGATGACGCTGTAACACGGTCCCGCCCCCTTGGACCGGCTTGTGTGATAGGATGATTACTGGTTCTATCTACTATCACATGAGCCGGTCTATGGGGGCGGGACCGTCCGTGTTACAGCGTCATCGCAGAACACAGACCCAGGCAGCCAGGCCAGCTCCGTGATGATACACAGGAGAGAGGGGACAGAGAGCGCTGCAGCCCCCGCAACTGAAACCGGCCGCAGGACAGGCAGCCTACCGGGAGATCTCCTGATCTCCGGTAGGCCAGTCCGGCCTTGGTGGCAACCCTATCTTTGTCTAATAAACGGGTCCTGCAAAAAAAGAGCTTCCTGCCCCTTTATGTCTACTATAATTCTCCATTGTATTTATGGAGAGAGCCATGTTTGTCATACAGGCTGGACTTCAAACATGTCTGCTCTTGTTTATCTCCATTACATAGTGGATTGATGGGACTAGTTATTTACACAATATAAAACAAGATCAACAGGTATTTCTGTACTTGCTGAACATGTTCTTAGCCTGAAAAGTGAAAACTAATTCAACCACTGCATCTATGGACTGACTGGTGGAAATATATTACATTTCAATATTTTGGCTTAGATATGTCTTAACAATAAGGAATAGCAGCAATACACTCTTAACCGCTTAACGACCGACACACAACGATATACGTCGGCAGAGCGGCACGGCTGGGCATAAGCACGTACAGGTACGTTGCCTTTAAGAGCCTAGCCGTGGGTCCTGAGCTCCATGACCACGCCCGCGGGACCCGCGATCGGGTCTCAGAGCTGAAGAACGGGGAGAGGAAAGTGTAAACAAACCTTTCCCCGTTCTTCCTAGTGAGAGTGTCACTGATCATCTGTTCCCTGTCATAGGGAACGACGATCAGTGACAACACATGCCAATCCACGCCCCCTAACAGTTAGAACCACTCACTAGGAAACACTTAACCCCTTTAGCGCCCCCTACAGGTTTACCTCTTCACTGCCAGTGTCATTTTCACAGTATCCAGTGCATTTTTATAGCACTGATTGCTGTAAAAATGACAATGGTCCCAAAATAGTGTCAAAAGTGTCTGATGTGTCCGCCATAATGTCGCAGTCACGATAAAAAAATCGCTGATCGCCACCATTACTAGTAAAAAAAAATATTAATAAAAATACCATAAAACTATCCCCTATTTTGTAGACAAGGGCTCAAAATTTCAAGTCCTGAGTTACTAGCCAGGCCTTAAGGCATACTCGCCACCAGTTGCCCCACCCAACCCCTACCATGTCCCGCCCCTAATCCCGCCCTTAGACACACCCTCATAAATCTCATGAAATTACACTTAAATGTTTTATGTAGAATTAAAGGGTCACTAAAGGAAAAAAAAAATTGCCGAAATGACTGTTTACAGGGTATAGAGACATAATAGTTAACTGATTCCTTTTAAAAATGATTAAAAATAGATAAAAAACAATCATATAATGTACCTACAGTTTAGTTTCGTTTTTGCTGTTGTTTCCTGGTTCTCTGATGTACAGAGCCAGAGAACCAATAGAGTGCAGCAATGCTTTGTCTAAAACCCATCAGCACCAATCCAGTTTCGTTTTACAAACAGTAATCACACCTCCTTGATTAGTCACCACAGTGAGAAATCTCCCAGTACTGTGGTGATCAGGAAACAGACAACCAGGAAGTGTCCAGAACAGAGAGGAATTACAGCAACTTCAAATCAAAAATTAACAATAAGTTAATGAAACCAGGACTGCAGTAAGGTAAAGGAAGCTATTTAGCTAAAAAAAATGTTTTCTTTAGTGACCCTTTTAAGCGGGAGTTCACCCAATGAAGTTTTTTTTTCTCTTTTCCCCTTAGATGGATGCTCGTTTTGTCTAGGGGAATTGGCTAGTTGTTTTAAAATATGAGCCGTACTTACCGTTTTCGAGATGCATCTTCTCCGTCGCTTCCGGGTATGGGTCTTCGGGAGCGGGCGTTCCTTCTTGATTGACAGTCTTCCGAGAGGTTTCCGACGGTCGCATCCATCGCGTCACGAGTAGCCGAAAGAAGCCGAACGTCGGTGCGGCTCTATACTGCGCCTGCGCACCGACGTTTGGCTTCTTTCGGAAAATCGTGACGCGATGGATGCGACCGTCGGAAGCCTCTCGGAAGACTGTCAATCAAAATAGGAACGCCCAGTCCCGCAGCCCATACCCGGAAGCGGCGGAGAAGATGCATCTCGTAAACGGTAAGTACAGCTCATATTTTAAAACAACTAGCCGATTCCCCTAGACAAAACGAGCATCCATCTAAGGGGAAAAAAGTCTTATGTATGGGTGAACCCCCGCTTTAAGTAATAAATATTAACAACAACTTAATCCGTGCCCAAAAATGCAGCCTGCCCATGTCTACCAATGCAGCAAAATGTCCCCATTTTCCAGCCAGAGTCCCCTCACCCACATTGCAGCCAGAGTCCCCCTCACCCACACATGTTGCAGCCAGAGTCCCCCTCACCCACACACGTTGCAGCCAGAGTCCCCCTTACCCACACACGTTGCAGCCAGAGTGCCCCTCACCCACACACGTTGCAGCCAGAGTCCCCCTCACCCACACACGTTGCAGCCAGAGTCCCCCCTCACCCACACACATGTTGAAGCCAGAGTCCCCCCTCACCCACACACATGTTGCAGCCAGAGTCCCCCCTCACCCACACACATGTTGCAGCCAGAGTCCCCCTCACCCACACACATGTTGAAGCCAGAGTCCCCCCTCACCCACACACATGTTGCAGCCAGAGTCCCCCATCACCCACACACATGTTGCAGCCAGAGTCCCCCCTCACCCACACACATGTTGCAGCCAGAGTCCCCCCTCACCCCACACACATGTTGCAGCCAGAGCCCCCCCTCACCCACACACATGTTGCAGCCAGAGCCCCCCCTCACCCACACACATGTTGCAGCCAGAGCCCCCCCTCACCCACACACATGTTGCAGCCAGAGCCCCCCCTCACCCACACACATGTTGCAGCCAGAGTCCCCCCTCACCCACACACATGTTGCAGCCAGAGTCCCCCCATCCTACCTGTGTGCTGTATAGGAGAGGAGGAGCCGCCGCCGAATGGTTCAAACCATGGGAACATTACAGCTTTCAATTCAATAGGTGTTTCCCCCCGCAACGTGCATCTTATACAGCCCCTCGCCCTTGTCCGGGAAACTCTGATAGACAGATCACCCATCCAATCCCGGGATGGGTGATCTGCCTATCAGTTTCCTGGAGGGGAGGGGCTGTGGGGAACACAGCTATTGAATTAAAAGCTGTAATGTTCCCCGCGGTTTGAACGCGGCGGCGGCGGCTCCTCTTCTCTCCTCGCTCGCCCCCCCTGCTCCCAAGCAGCCAGCCACTCGCCAGCCCTCAAAATTTACTCACAAAATGCGAGTGGCGAGTGTAAATTTTGAGGGCTGTTGTAGACTATTAGCCAGATTCAGAAAGACTGGCTTAACTTTGTGCAGGCGTAAGTCAGAGAGGCAAGTGCTGTATTCACAAAGCACTTGCGTCCTAAGTTACGGCGGTGTAGCGTAAATGGGCCGGCGTAAGCGCGCCTAATTCAAATTGTGAAGAGGTGGGCGTGTTTTATGTAAATAAACCATGACCCCACCTAAATGACGTTTTGAACGAACGGCGCATGCGCCGTCCGTGGACGTATCCCAGTGCGCATGCTCCAAATTACGCCACAATTACATCCAGCCCCATTCACGGACGACTTACGCAAACGACGTAAAAATTTCAAAATTCGACACGGGAACGACGTCCATACTTAACATTGGCTAGGCCAGCTTTTTGTTGGACTAACTTTACGCCTGAAAACGCCTTACGTAAATGGCGTAGCTTTACTGCGACGGGCAAGCGTACATTCGTGAATAGGTGTATCTCGCTGATTTACGCATTCTAGGCGTAAATCAGCATACACGCCCCTAGCGGCCGGCCTAAATAGTCAGCTAAAATACGACGGCGCCCACAGTCATATCTTAGCTACATTTAAGTGTATCTCAATTTGAGAATACACTTAAATGTACGATGGCGCAGATTAAGAGTTACGACGGCGTATCTACTGATACGCCGGTGTAAAGCTCTCTGAATCTGGCCATATAAATTTTGCGCAAACCTATCAATAAACACTTATTGCAATTTTTTTTACCAAAAATATGTAGAAGAACACGTATCGCCCCTAAACTGGGGATTTTTTATTTTTTATATATATATATATATATATATATATATATTTTTTGGTGATATTTATTATAGCAAAAAGTAAAAAATATTGCATTTTTTTTCAAAATTGTGGCTCTAGAATTGTTTAATAGCGCAAAAAATAAAAACCGCAGAGGTGATCAAATACCACCAAAATAAAGCTCTATTTGTGGGAAAAAAAGGACGCCAATTTTGTTTGGGAGCCATGTTGCACGATCGCGCAATTGTCAGTTAAAGCGACGCAGTGCCAAATCGCCAAAAGTGGCCTGGTCCTTTAGCTACAAAATGGTCTGGGGCTTAAGTGGTTAATTTGTGTATAGTGAGTAATCAATAATATAAAAGCATTACAAATAACAAAATACAACCAAATCAGAGATAATTGTATTCCCTCTCAGATTCAGATCTGATTGTAGGTTTTAGCCCACTAAACGGCAAAAAATATGTACTTTTGCAAAAAACATAAGAATATATCTTTATAAGTTTGTATGTATGTAGACTATTGGTTATGGTGGCATTCAGATTTTGAGAAAGAAATAACAAAAGGGATTTTCATAGTGGCAAAAATCAAAACTCCAAAAAATGTGACAAAATACTTCTGAGGAAGCCGAAATTTTGGCGAAACATGTAGAGCTGAAGTTACTGCATATACACATTCAAGCCACATGGATATTCTGTGATGGTTTTATGATCAATACTGTGAAAGTGCTGTTTTTAACAATGTTTATATTCTAATATAATTGTTGATATTTTATATATATATTTTTTAGGCTCCATGCACACTGGAGCTGATAAACTGCAATTTATTGGAGTTTGGAAGTTTTTTTTCAAAGCCCAAAAAAAACTTCACTCTATGTTAGCCTATGTGTCCATGCACACATGGACGTTTTACAGCTTTAATGAGCAGTGGAGTTTATGGTCTTTTTTATGAAACGCCCGAAAATCGCGGGCTAATAAACGCTCAAAAATGCAGCTTGCCACTGTTTAGCATTTTTTGATCCATTGAAAAAAAAAAGTTTTTTTTTAATGCATTTTAGGAGATCTGATTTTGACCCCAGATCTCATATTTAAGAGGTCCTGTCATCCTTTTTTTTTCGGAACGCAACACGGTCCGAAGCTCCGTGGCCACGGGACCCGCAGTCCCGATTGCCGCCGGTGTCCCGCGATCGGTCACAGGAGCTGAAGAATGAGGAGAGGTGTGTGTAAACACACCTTCCCCATTCTTCACAGTGGCACTGTCATTGATCGCCTGTTCCCTGATATAGGGAAAGGCGATCAATGATGTCACACGTCCAGCCCCGCCCCCCCTACAGTTAGAAACACATATCAGGTCACACTTAACCCCTTCAGCGCCCCCTAGTGGTTAACTCCTAAACTGCAATTGTAATTTTCACAGTAAACAATGTATTTTTATAGAACCCAGGCGCCTGCAGAGGTGGGGCAACCGAAGTGCCAGAGTTCGCCCCTCCTTCTGGCAGTGCTCGGGGGAGGGGCTGCTCCACTTCCCGACACAAGGGTTCTAGTTTTCAGTGGCTGCTGAGTGCTGATGGGCAGGAATAAATTCCTCACACTGGGAGTCTGGGATCCTGCACTGTCTCTACCAACTCCAGTTGGAATGCCTCCCCCTCTGATCTCTAACTAGGGCTGCAGAGAGAACCGAGGTGAGTCACAGTGTTTAGTGTGCTGGAGGATGGCATCCCCAGCATCCCTTTACACGTGCTCTGGGCTGCCCCTGCTTCAGATGTTTTATGGCATGATAGATTGCATAGGATACACAGCCCCTGTCCCTTCCTGCGCCTCAGTAGTCCATCTACAGATGTCATATATCATGAGATGTACTAAGAGCCCTTTCACACTGACAGTGGGGGGGCCTCGGCGGCAAAGCGCCGCTAGTTTTAGCTGCGCTTTACTGTAGTTTTAGAGGTACTTTTAACACCCACTAGCGGCCAACTAAAGGGTTCAAATCGCCACTGCCGAGGCGCTTTGCAGGCACTGACCATTGATTTCAATGGGCAGGGGCGCTTTAGGAGCGGTGTATACACACACTAAAGTGCCTCAAAGAAGCTACTTGCAGGGAAATTTTTGACGTCCTGCCAGCGCACCGCTCCAGTGTGAAATCACTCGGGCTCTCACACTGGGATTGCAGATGAGGCTTTTTACAGGGGCTATTTTTAACGCTAAAGCGCCTGAAAAACGCCTCCAGTGTGGAAGGGGTCTTATGGACCATCTCCTGTACTATTGTCTGCCGTCTCTGACCATCTCCTGTACTATGTCTGCAGTCTTTGACCATCTCCTATATTATGTCTACAGTCTCTGACCATCTCCTGTGCTATGTCTGCAGTCTTTATTCACTTAAGACCCGGACCAATATGCAGGTAAGGGACCAGGCCCCTTTTTGCGATTCGGCACTGCGTCGCTTTAACTGACAATTGCCCGGTCGTGCGATGTGGCTCCCAAACATAATTGGCGTCCTTTTTTTCCCACAAATAGAGCTTTCTTTTGGTGGTATTTGATCACCTCTGCGGTTTTTATTTTTTTGCGCTATAAACAAAAATAGAGCAATAATTTTGAAAAAAATTCAATATTTTTTACTTTTGGCTATAATAAATATCCCCAAAGAATTATAAAAAAAAAAAGAAAAGAAAAAATTTCCTCAGTTTAGGCCGATACGTATTCTTCTACATATTTTTGGTAAAAAACATGTATAGTGTATACCAAATAGGGGATAATTTTATTGCATTTTTATTAAAGTTGAAGTTTTAAAAAAAATATGGTTGTGAATGTGAAGTTCTTGAGAAAGTGGTGTGACATCCAGTCTAATAGTGTTCTGGCCATAGGGATGGGACTTTTTGATTTCTTTGGACTTGTTAGGAAGTCATTTATTTTCTTTACTATTATTTTTTTGATTGGATTCTGAGGTTTTGTAGTGGGGACATTCCTATGGCAGGTCATTTGGTTTTGCATTGACCCAATCTTTATAAATTCCATTAACAAGCAGTTTGCTTTGTGGTCTTGTCGTGATGCCAACGTGACAATTTGATCGTTCATGCAGTACACTGTGGTTCTACTGACTTAGTATACTATTGCACATCCTGCAGGTTTGTCCTCCAAGCACTCACGAGTCACAACCAATCTGCCCACATTCTGTACATTTATGGCTTATGACACTATATAATCACTAGCGGTCCTTGTTGCAGATTACCTCTACAGTTAAAGTCTAAACGCATCTGAGAAGTTCTCTACCGGTAGAAAACAGGAGCTATAGACTTCTTTTACTCATTTCATTCACATTTATGCAGCAGGGAATGATTGTCTGTGTGCAGATGGTCACCTACTAGAGCATGAAGAGTTGATCCTGTCTATTCACATACTGATCTGACTGGCACAGGTTTGGGGGGGCATTCAAGCGGTACTATTTTCATTGTTTTGGACTACATATGCAAGTATGTTCTGGTATTTGGTCTCCAACTCCCTCTAAGTTTTTACCATTACCTATTTTTACCTTTTTGTGTTAAATTACCCTTTTCCATTTTTTTTTTATTTAATTTGTTCGTTTGTTCCATTTGTTGATTGTGCAGGATCTGGCTCTGTAGCATCTAAGCAAGTCTGGATTGGGTAGCTCTCTATTCTGAGTAGGATCTGGAAAAAGCCATCTGTTTGTGTATACCGGGGGGGTGAACAACATGTAGATTGTGGTCTACCAGTAGATTGCGGACAGGTGACTGGTAGAACATGGTCTGGGCTTGCTGACCCGCCATTCCAGAGCATCAAACAGAGTGCAATGCAGAGGGACCACTTGTAAAGTTGGGGCTGTTGTAAGAAGCAAGATCCACATAAGCTGAATCCTCCTCTGTAGTGATGGCTCCTGTCCTATGTGGAGTGATACCAACTGCTCTACACCCTTTATCCAGCTCTTATGTCTCCAGAGTGGTGCCAGCAGCAGGAAAGAAAGAGTCATGGTTGGTGGGTGTAGCACCTGCCTAGCATGACCCATTCAAGCGAATGAGGCCGCTCTGCAAGTGCCCAGTACAACAAACAAGGGGTAAAAGCAGGTAGAATTGTAGCTTTCTCACCACCTACTTTCAACCATTGGACCCCGCAGAAGCATTTACAGTTGCAAAAAAAAGTATGTGAACCCTTTTGGAATGATATGGATTTCTGCACAAATTGGTCATAAAATGTGATCTGATCTTCATCTAAGTCACAACAATGGACAATCACAGTCTGCTTAAACTGATAACACACAAATAATTAAATGTTACCATGTTTTTATTGAACACACCATGTAAACATTCACAGTGCAGGTGTAAAAAGTATGTGAACCCTTGGATTGAATAACTGGTTGAACCTCCTTTGGCAGCAATAACTTCAACCAAACGTTTCCTGTAGTTGCAGATCAGACGTGCACAACGGTCAGGAGTAATTCTTGACCATTCCTCTTTACAGAACTGTTTCAGTTCAGCAATATTCTTGGGATGTCTGGTGTGAATCGCTTTCTAGAGGTCATGCCACAGCATCTCAATCGGGTTGAGGTCAGAACTCTGACTGGGCCACTCCAGAATGTGTATTTTCTTCTGTTTAAGCCATTCTGTTGTTGATTTACTTCTATGCTTTGGTTTGTTGTCATCAGGGGAGGGCTGGCAGCCTTAGGCCTGGGGGGCAAGTCCAGTAAAGTGGCCCCCTGCACCACTGGACCCCTTTACATCACATAGCCCCCTGCACCACTTTACATTACACAGCACCCTGCACCTCTGGACCTCTTTACATTACACAGCCCCCTGTATCACTGGACCCCTTTAAAATTACACAGTACCCCTGCATCACTGCACCCCTTTTACATTACACAGCACCCTGCACCTCTGGACCCCTTTACATTACACAGCCCCCTGCATCACTGAACCCCTTTACATTACACAGCCTCTGCACCACTAGAGCCCTTTACATCACATAGCCCCCTGCACCTCTGGACCCTTTTACACTACACAGCCCTCTGCACCCCTTTACATTACACAGCACCCTGCACCTCTGGACCCCTTTACATTACACAGCACCCTGCATCTCTGCACCCCTTTACATCACATAGCCCCCCTGCACCTCTGGACCCCTTTACATTACACAGCACCCTGCACCTCTGGACCCCTTTACATTACACAGCATCCAGCACCTCTTTACATTACACAGCCCCCTGCATCACTGCACCCCTTTACATTACACAGCACCCTGCACCTCTGGACCCCTTTACACTACACAGCCCCCTGCATCACTGGACCCCTTTACATCACATAGCCCCCTGCACCTCTGGACCCCTTTACATTACACAGCACCCTGCACCTCTGGACCCCTTTACATTACACAGCATCCTGCACCTCTTTACATTACACAGCCCCTGCATCACTGGACCCCTTTAAAATTACACAGTACCCTGCATCACTGCACCCCTTTACATTACACAGCACCCTGCACCTCTGGACCCCTTTACATTACACAGCCCCCTGCATCACTGGACCCCTTTACATCTCATAGCCCCCTGCACCTCTGGACCCGTTTACATTACACAGCACCCTGCATCACTGCACCCCTTTTACATTACACAGCCCCCTGCACCTCTGGACCCCTTTACATTACACAGCCCCCACAGCTCTGGACCCCCTGCATGTTACACAGACCTCCTTCAGTTCACACCCCCTTCAGTGCAGACACCCCCCCCTTTTAGTGAACCCCCCCCCCCCCCCTCAGTGCAACCTCCCCTTCGTGAAAACACCCAGTGCAAACCCCCCTTAGTACAACCCCCCCCCCTCAGTGCAAACCCCCTCTTAGTGAAAACACCCCCAGTGCAAACCCCCCTTAATGAAACACCCCCAGTGCAAACCCCCCCCTTAGTATAAGGTGACCAGATTTTTAAAATGAAAACCGGGATTGATATATGCAGTGTATGTGCTATGTGGTTTATGGAATGATTTATAATTTTATATATATATATATATATATATATATATATATATATATATATATATATATATATATATATATATATATATATATATATACACTAGACATGTGCACAGAAAAAAAAAATTCGTTTTTTTTTTTGTTCTGTTTCGCATCGTTCCGTAGGTTCGTTTCCGTTCGTTTTTCGTAAGACGCCCGTTTTCCTGTTCGTTCCTGTTCGTTTTCGTATGACGAGATTTTTTCGTATTCCGATCGTTTTATTTTCGTACATGCGGGATGGTTCGTTATTCTGTTTAATTCATGTTCGTTACTTGTTAGACAATAATTTTCGTGAATTTTCGTCAATGGTTTGCATTCTGTTTTGGATTCCTTTTTCTGTTCGTGTTTTCGGTCGTGTGTTCGTGTGACATCTATGACAATTTGTTGTGGATGTCATGTGGGCATGGGACTGAAGATACGAACAGAAAAAGGATTTTCGTCATTTTGTACTTTCGTAAATATATCGCGGGGATTCGCGGCACTTTCAACACGCGGCTCATCCATATTAACGATTGTTAAGCCCCATACACTTGGTCAGACTTTTTTAACAACAAACATAAAAACGATCGTTTTCCGTTCGTTCTCAGAAAATTTGTTCGTTTTTTAAACTCCATCAGAAAACCATTTTTTGGGTTCAAAAGTCTGGCCAACTGATCTCCCTTCAGATGAAAATCCACAGAAAAGTTTATTTGGCTTTACTGTACTACTCAGCACAAAAGAGAAGCTGCTAACTACACTCACTGCCCATCAAAAAAAACGAAAATGACATCTATAATAAAAGATTTCTATTCTGTATTTTGGGTCCTTTTTCTTTTGGTGTTTTCGGTCGTGTGTTCGTGTGACATCTGTGGCAAAATATTTGCATTCTGTTGAATCCAAAATACAAACAGAAAAAAGGAATTCAATTGTGGATGTCATATGAGCATACGACTGAGGGTGCGAACAGAGAAGGTATTCAAACAGGATACAGAATGCAAATCTTTTGTTGTGGATGTCGTGTGAACATACGGCTGAGGATACGAAACAGAGAGGGGATTCAAACAGGATACAGAATGCAAATCTTTTGTTATAGATGTAATTTTTGTTCTTTTGCCATTTTCGTTTTTTTGTATTTTCGTCAGATCGTTCGTTCGTATTTGCGGTTGTTCGTTATGCGGCTCATTCGTAATCCTGTCGTTTTTGTATTTTGGTGGTTTATTTTTTTCGTATGTACACATTATTCTGCGGGTACGAAAATGAACATTTTCGTACGAAAATAACATTCGTACGAACGGGAATGCACATATCTAATATACACGTTATTTCTCACATTTCATCCATGAGATAAATAAAGGTAACCACTGGCCCAGCATTATTGGTGGTCAGTGTGCCTCCTGTATGCTGGTGCTACATGCAGGAGGATGCTACGTACAGAGTGCAGAACTCAGGAGGATGATACGTACAGAGTGCAGAACTCAGGAGGATGCTACGTACAGAGTGCAGAACTCAGGAGGGATGCTACGTACAGAGTGCAGAACTCAGAGGATGCTACGTACAGAGTGCAGAACTCAGGAGGATGCTACGTACAGAGTGCAGAACTCAGGAGGATGCTACGTACAGAGTGCAGAACTCAGGAGGATGCTACGTACAGAGTGCAGAACTCAGGAGGATGCTACGTACAGAGTGCAGACTCAGGAGGATGCTACATACATAGTGCAGAACTCAGGAGGGTGCTACGTAACAGAGTGCAGGGCTCAGGAGGATGCTACGTACAGAGTGCAGGGCTCAGAAGGATGCTACGTACAGAGTGCTGGCTCAGGAGGATGCTATGTACAGAGTGCTTTGCTCAGGAGGATGCTACGTACAGAGTGCTTTGCTCAGGAGGATGCTACGTACAGAGGGCCAGAGCTCAGGAGGATGCTACGTACAGAGTGCAGGGCTCAGGAGGATGCTACATACAGAGTGCAGAACTCAGGAGGATGCTACATACAGAGTGTAGGGCTCAGGAGGAAGCTACGTACAGAGTGCAGAAACTCAGGAGGATGCTACGTACAGAGTGCAGGGCTCAGGAGGTTGCTACATACAGAGTGAAAGGTTCAGGAAGGCACCCCTCGCCCCTATCCTGAAACTATCCCCCCTGTGTGCTGAGAGAAGAGAAGCTGCTGGGTGCACAGGGGGATTAGGTCTGCTGGAGGGGGGTGGGAGAGTTGAATCCTGGACAAGGAGAAGGATCATGGCTGATCCCATAGAGAGATTGGTTTTGGAGATTGCGAGCCCCCCCCCCCCCCCAAACACACATACAGATTAATGCTTATTAAATATCCATTAATTTTTTTTTTTAACAATTATGAAAAACAATTGAAATGTAGTGAAATGGGGTCACAGTGGTGTGATGTGGGGTACCCTGCGAATCCTGTGCGGGTTCCCGCATCACACCTGAATCACAGATGGTTCACACTGACATCTGCGAACCACTGCGGGTGTCAATAGAAAACTAATGACACCCCCAGGTTGGTTCGCAGGTGCAGTGTGAACTATAAAATGGTACAGGAATCGGAATGCATTGGTGTCAACACCCATGTGATCCGATTCCAGTGTGGACACAAAAAAATAGTCCTGCACCATTCTGGTGTAAATGTGATGGGATTTCAGCCATACAGTTGCACAGACATCGCATGTAATGTGCATGGCAATGCGGTGCGGATCACATGCGATGTCTGTGATTGCACAAAGTGTGAATGTGAAATTATGGATGCAATTGGACTAGCGCTCAGACTCCATTAAGAATCCATATAATGACAGATCTAAGCTATAGGTGATAGAAAATGACACATTAACCAGATCAGTCAGTAAAGGGTTAATAGTGGTGTCTGGGCAGTGTGATAGAGATTTGTAGAGGGGGATGGAGTGTGTAAGGGGGTGATGATAGTGTAGAGGGGGAGTAGTAGTACATTGGATAGGGGGATGGAGATTTATAGCAGAATTGAGGGGAATGAGACTAGAAGAGAGGAGGGAGGAGTTGCACTGGATAAGATAAGATAGAAGACCCAAATCTAGGTGACAGAATGGGAGGGGGGGGGGGCAGAATGGAATACACAGCCTGGGGCAGTGAGTTGGAGGAACACTCCACTATGGGCAGAGAAGGAGAGTACAGGGGTGACTGCATTGAGACTGTCCTGGGCACAAGTGAGGGAGAATGTGAGCAAGATGACAAGTATCTAGAAGGGGAGGGGTCACAAACTTATGGAGGTTGATGGAAGATCATGCAGGGGAGAAGAGCTGATATCACAGCACTGCTAAAGACTGGCATGTGTTCATTACATTCACAGTCAGACTCAGACATCACACGGCACCTTACTTTACTTTTGGTTCAGCTGTGTGCAGTCTCTCTGACTCGGACTCTTCTCTGCAGCCAGCCCACGATGTACGGCGCTCGTCCTGACCCTCCCCTGACGTGCCACATGACCTGGCTTCCTACAACTCCCACATGCAGTGCAGCAGCAGCCAGCCAGCCAATCGGCGGCCGCCACTGCTGAGTTTTGAAAGAAAAAAACAGCGCTGCGGACCCGCGGCCCTTTTAAATATAATGTGAGCGGCCTGGGGGGCAATGTCCTCTTTTCCACCTGGGCCAGTCCGCCCCTGCGTTGCAATACCCATCTTCTGTTGCGCTTCAGCTGGTGGACAGATGGCCTTAAGTTCTCCTGCAAAATGTCTTGATAAACTTGGGAATTAATTTTTCATTTGATGATAGCAATCCGTCCAGGCCCTGACGCAGCAAAGCAGCCCCAAACCATGCTGCCCCCCACCAACATACTTCACAGTTGGGATGAGGTTTTGATGTTGGTGTGCTGTGCCCATTTTTCTCCACACATAGGGCTAGATTCAGAAGGAATTTACGTGGCATATCTATTGATACGCCGCGTAAGTTCTAGGATGCGCCGGCGTATCTTTTCTCTGTATTCAGAAAGCAAGATACGCCGAAATTTGTCTAAGATACGACCGACGTAAGTCTCTTACGCCATCGTATCTTAGTTGCATATTTTCGCTGGCCGCTAGGTGGCGCTTCTGTAGATTTACATGTCGAATATGGTAATGAGCTAGATACGCCTATTAACGAACGTAGGTTGCGCCCAGCGAATCTATATACGTCGTTTGCGTAAGGAGTCGGACCGGCGTAAAGTTACCCATGCTATATGAGGCGCCGGCAATGTTAAGTATGGACGTCGGGACAGCGTTGAATTTTCCGTTGTTTACGTTGTTTGCGTAAGTCGTCCTGATGAATGGGGTAAGTTACGTTCACGTCGAAAACATTGACTATTTGCGGCGTGATTTTGAGCATGCGCACTGGGATACTTTCACGGACGGCGCATGCGCCGTTCGTTAGAAGCGTCAAATACGTGGGGTCACTAGTAATTAGCATACAAACACGCCCCCTACAAGCCTATTTTGAATTAGGCGGGCTTACGCCGGGCCATATACGCTACGCCGCCGTAACTTCGGCCGCAAAATCTTTCTGAATACAGGACTTGCCTATCAAAGTTACGGCAGCGTAGCGTATATGCGATACGCTACGCCCGCCTAAAGATAGGCAAATCTCTGTGAATCTAGCCCATAGTGTTGTGTGTTTCTTCCAAACAGCTTAACTTTGTTTTTTTTGTTTTTTTGAGTGTATTTTTTTTGTGCAGGACTGCAGGAGTTGGGAGTAGGCAGGCCTCCCCCAGAGGCAATCTGCCACCTTTCTCCATGCCTGGGTGGCAATGGTGGGTGTGTGAGGGGGTCCTCCCACACAGCCCGCCCTACCTGCTCCGCTTTGAAGCCCAACGGGGCAGAGGGGCTCCCTATAAGGGAGTGAGAGGATCTAGCCCGCTCAACCAGCCCGTTAGTCCTTCGCCTCTCTTTTTAGAGACCGCGTGGTCAAAGTGCGTGCATGTTAACCCAATTTCGAGTGCGTGTAAGTGTGGTGGTTTTTGCGGGAGGGGGGTGGGCGTACTAAGCGCAAGCTTACCTCGCATAGCACACCCACCGGGAGCCGGGCTGAGACCACCAAACTCAATTCACATGTAGCTGAGACCAGGATCCGAACCTCTAGCTGCAGAGGTGAATGGCTTGTCAACGCAGTGCCAATCGCGTTGAGCCACCGCAGCTCCTGCTTAACTTTGGTTTCATCTGTCCACAGAATATCTTGTCAGTACTGCTGTGGAACATCCAGGTGCTCTTGTGCAAACTGTAAACATGCAGCAATGATTTTTTTGGACAGCAGTGGCTTCCACTGTGGTATCCTCCATGAAATCCATTCTTGTTTTAGTGTTTTACATATCATAGATTCGCTAACAGGGATGTTAGCATATGCCAGAGACTTTTTGTAAGTCCTTAGCTGACACTCTATGATCTTCTTCACCTCATTGAGCAGTCTGCGCTGTGCTCTTGCAGTCATCTTTACAGGACGGCAGAGGCGTAACTAGAACCTTCAGGGCCCTGGTGCAAGAAACCATGGAGGGCCCCCCTGACCTCCGGCCAGGGCCCTTCCTACTATTCCCGGCAGCAGCAGGAACTGGATAGGAGGGGGAACAAATCCTCTTTATTTTCCTCCTGCAGCCACTGAATGTCTATCGGATGGAGAGGAAGAGAAGCAGACTTTTGGTGGCGGCAGGAGAAAAATGGAGGGGATTTGTTCCCTCTAAATGCCCCCCATCCAGGTGTTTAGGGGCAACATGTGCGCTATTGCAATTGTGACCCCCTGTAGTTACACTCCTGGGATTAGTGGCAGCGGTGGTGATGAGGGATGGGATCAGTGGTGGTTAGGGAGGGATAGGATCAGTGGCATCGGCGGCGATGGTGGGGATGGGGTGAGTGACAGCAGTGGGGGGGTGGGATCAGTGGCAGCAGTGGTGGTTGGGTGAAGGATGGATCAGTGGCAGCAGTGGTGGTTGGGTGGGGATGGATCAGTGGCAGTAGTGGTGGTGCGGTGGGCATCAGTGGCAATGATGTGTGGGAAATCAGTGGCAGTAGTGGTGGTGATGTGGGGGGTGTGACGGTATTGGTATGATATCCCCGTCAAGCATTCCCTCCTCTCCATACAAGAACATCACAGGATTCCCCACACATGAGTCAAGACTGGATGCTGGAACCAAGACACTTTATTGACACAAAAACTAGCTTATATGTGGTTACAGCCTGTTAGGAACGCCCCCCTCACACAGTAGGAGTAACCCACATTTGAGAGGCAAGACCATCACGCTGTGGAGACAACACTATATGCCCATATATAGTACCCTGCAGGTAAGGGCACTATATTACTTATGAGGATAGTCCACCAGCCTCTTGAGGAAGAGAGCAGAGATCTAGAAGTTCATTTTATCTGATTCACCTTGTTTATAGACTGTCTGTCACATTTTGAACTTTTAATCATCCATCCATTCATTTTTTGAACTTTCACTATTTGCATTTATTGTTGTAGGACATCTGTAATTGCACAGAGGTCTATATTTGCACCACTCCAGGTCCACATTCCTTGTGCTATTTTTGGGATTTATTTCCAGTTGGTATTCATTTCACCAATCACAGTCCAGTCACATATTGTGTTTGTGCACTCATTACTGGTATTATCCTTTGTTGTGATCTCGATCACATATTTGAAGCGCTTATCACTTGTTAATTTATATTTGATTTTTGTGTTATGTGAAACACCCCTAGATATAGCTGCCTCAGATAATTTTTGTACACTTTATTATCACCGCTTTATTATCATAACTGTATACTCACAGTAGCGCATTGAATTTTTTCACTCATCATCGATGTGGGGGGTGTGACGGTATTGGTATGATATCCCCGTCAAGCATTCCCTCCTCTCCATACAAGAACATCACAGGATTCCCCACACATGAGTCAAGACTGGATGCTGGAACCAAGACACTTTATTGACACAAAAACTCAGCTTATATGTGGTTACAGCCTGTTAGGAACGCCCCCCTCACACAGTGGGGTTTCCCATACAGATTATAGGAGACAAGTCGGAGCCGACCATGCAGACACGTTTCTTAGATAAAGACATCAGGGGAGTTAATTAATACACTGAAGCAATCAGAATAATTAACATACTACTTCTCTAATCATTTAGCCTGATGATACAATACTCATCTTTTAAGGGTAACACAGATCTTCTTTACACAACACAATAGATCAATTAACGTTTAGAATAGTGAGGGGACATTAGCACGTCAATAACCTGTTAGAGGAATGAATCACACATGAAATTCCTTTCTACCTCTACAGACATGGCTAGCAGGGAGCAGTAAACTGAGACATATAGGCAAATGTATCACAGGGGGCATCAGTGGCAGTAATGGTGGTGATGTGGGGGGATCAGTGGCAGTAGTGGTGGTGATGTGTGTGTGGGGGGGATCAGTGGCAGTAGTGGTGTTTATGTGCGGGGGATCAGTGGCAGTAGTGGCGGTGATGTGCGGGGGGTCCAGAGGCAGTAGTGTGGTGGTGATGTGCGGGGGATCAGAGGCAGTATTGGCGGTGATGTGTGGGGGGATCAGAGGCAGTAGTGGTGGTGATGTGGGGGGATCAGAGCAGTAGTGGTGGTGATGTGGGGGGATCAGAGGCAGTAGTGGTGGTGATGTGGGGGGATCAGAGGCAGTAGGTGGTGGTTATGTGGGGGGGGGTCAGTGGCAGTAGTGGTGGTTATGTGGGGGGGATCAGTGGCAGTGATGTGGGGTTGATTTGTGGGGGGATCAGTGGCAGTGATGTGGGGGTGATTTTTGGGGGATCAGTGGCAGTGATGTGGGGGTATCAGTGGCAGTAGTAGTGGTGGTGGGGTAAGCATCAGTGGCAGTAGTGATGGTGATGTGGGGGGGGGTTCAGTGGCAGTAGTGGTGGTGTGGTGGGCATCAGTGGCAGTAGTGGTGGTGATGTGGGGGGGTTCAGTGGCAGCAGTGGTGGTGGGGTGGGCATCAGTGGCAGTAGTGGTGGTGATGTGGGTGGGGTCAGTGGCAGTAGTGGTGGTGATGTGGGGGGCATCAGTGGCAGTAGTGGTGGTGATGTGGGGGCATCAGTGGCAGTAGTGGTGGTGATGTGTGTGTGGGGATCAGTGGCAGTAGTTGTGGTTATGTGCAGGGGATCAGAGGCAGTAGTGACAGTGATGTGCGGGGGATCAGAGGCAGTAGTGGGGGTGCGGGGTATCAGTGGCAGTAGTGGCGGTGATGTGGGGGACATCAGAGGCAGTAGTGGTGGTGATGTGGGGGGGATCAGAGGCAGTAGTGGTGGTGATGTGGGGGGGAATCAGAGGCAGTAGTGGTGGTGATGTGGGGGGGGAATCAGAGGCAGTAGTGGTGGTGATGTGGGGTGGTCAGAGGCAGTAGTGTGGTGATGTGGGGGGATCAGAGGCAGTAACGGTGGTGATGTGGGGGGAGAATCAGAGGCAGTAGTGGTGGCTGATGTGGGGGAGAATCAGAGGCAGTAGTGGTGGTGATGTGGGGGGGGATCAGAGGCAGTAGTGGTGGTGATGTGGGGGGGGGCTCAGAGGCAGTAGTGGTGTGATGTGGGGGGATCAGTGGCAGTGATGTGGGGTATCAGTGGCAGTAGTAGCGGTGGTGGGGTAAGCATCAGTGGCAGTAGTGATGGTGATGTGGGGGGGTTCAGTGGCAGTAGTGGTGGTGGGGTGGACATCAGTGCAGTAGTGGTTGTGATGTGGGGGGGTTCAGTGGCAATAGTGGTGGTGGGGTGGGCATCAGTGGCAGTAGTGGTGGTGATGTGGGGGGGATCAGTGGCAGTAGTGGTGGTGATGTGGGGGGGGATCAGTGGCCAGAGGCAGTAGTGGTGGTGATGTGGGGGGCATCAGTGGCAGTAGTGGTGGTGATGTGTGGGGGCATCAGAGGCAGCAGTGGTGGTGATGTGCGGGGGATCAGAGGCAGTAGTGGTGGTATGGGGTATCAGTGGCAGCAGTGGTGGTGATGTGGGGGAGATCAGAGGCAGTAGCGGTGGTGAATGGGGGAGATCAGAGGCAGTAGTGGTGGTGATGTGGGGGAGATCAGAGGCAGTAGTGGTGGTGATGTGGGGGGGAATCAGAGGCAGATAGTGGTGGTGATGAGGGGGGGGATCAGAGACAGTAGTGGTGGTGATGTGGCGGGGGGAATAGAGGCAGTAGTGATGGTGATGTGGGGGGTTCAGTGGCAGTAGTGGTGGTGGGGGGGTCAGTGGCAGTAGTGGTAGTGATGTGGGGGGGGGGGGTGTCAGTGGCAGTAGTGGTAGTGATGTGGGGGGATCAGTGGCAGGGATGTGGGAGTGATTTGGAGGGATCAGTGGCAGTGATGTGGGGGTATCAGTGGCAGTAGTAGTGGTGGTGGGGTGGGCATCAGTGGCAGTAGTGATGGTGATGTGGGGGCGTTCAGTGGCAGTAGTGGTGGTGGGCATCAGTGGCAGTAGTGGTGGTGATGTGGGGGGGTTCAGTGGCAGTAGTGGTGGTGGTGTGGGCATCAGTGGCAGTAGTGGTGGTGGGGGTGGGCATCAGTGGCAGTAGTGGTGGTGGGGTGGGCATCAGTGGCAGTAGTGGTGGTGGGGTGGGGGGAATCAGTGGCAGTGTTGATTTAGAGGGATGGGTGCCACTCACTTGCAGATCTCTTGGTTCCCCCTCCTTGCTAGGTCTTCCTGGGGCGAGCGGAGAGGATGGGCGGGCCTGCGAGTACCAGTTTGTGCAGGCGTAGTCTGAGACGATCGGCGGAGCGGGCGGGGACTGTGCCTGTGAGTGTGGGTGGAGAGGATGGGCAGAGAGGATGGGTGGAACGGGCAGAGAGGATGGGTGGAGCCGATGTGTACTGTGCTGTGAGTGTGGGAGGAGATAATGGGCGGAGCGGGCAGGGACTGTGCTGTGAGTGCGAGAGAAGAGGATGGGCGGAGCTGGTGGAGAGGGCGGGGACTGTGCCGAGGATGGGCGATGTGGGTGGGCACTGCAGTGTGCTCGCGAGTGCGGACGGGCAGCTGTTTAGGTAAATGACCAATGTAAATGTACTATCTCCCGGGCGGCGGCGGGCCCCCCTACAGTGGCAGAACTCAGGGGCCCGGTCGCAAGTGCGACTGGTGCGACCATGAAAGTTCCGCCACTGCAGGACGGCCACTCCTAGGGAGAGTAGCAGCAGTGCTGGACCTTCTCCATTTATAGACAATGGCCCGGATTCACATACATCGGCGCATATATATGCTGGCGTAGCCTATCGAATATACCCTACGCCAACGCAGCGCAGAGAGGCAAGCACAGTATTCACAAAGCACTCGCCTCCAAATCTACGCTGGGTTTCCTTGGCATAAGCCAGCGTAGTTGGAAGTGGGCGTGAGCCATGCTAATGAGGCGTAACCCCATGTAAATGATGGACTGAGCGTCATAAAGATACGAATAACGTACGGTGCATGCGCCGTCCCGTGGACGCATCCCAGTGCGCATGCTCAGAATCACGTCGAAACAACTGCCTAAGATACGTCGAATCACTGCCTACGACGTGAATGTAACATACGCCTAGCCCTATTCACGTACTACGTAAACAACGTAAAATACGACGGCTGTGTTCCCTGGTCCATACCTTTGCATGACTTGCGCCTCCTATATGGGAAATAAGTTTACGCCGGACGTAGGACGTTTGTGAATCGGCGTATCTCCCTCATTTGCATATGAAAATCAATGGGAGCGCCCCTTGCAGCCAGCGTAAATATGCACCCACGATACGCCGGCGTAGGAAAGTTACGTCGGTCGGATGAAGCCTATTTTCAGGCGTATCTAGTTTTGTTGGCACGGCGCATAGATACGACGCCGCATATCTACACTTACGCGGCGTATCTCGAGATACGTCGGCGTATGTGCTTTGAGAATCCAGGCCAATTTGTCTTATCGTGGACTGATGAACAGCAAGGCTTTTGGAGATACTTTTATAACTCTTTCCAGCTTTATGCAAGTCAACAATTCTTAATAGTAGGTCTTCTGAGAGCTCTTTTGTGTGAGGCATCATTCACATCAGGCAATGCTTCTTGTGAAAAGCAAACCCAGAACTGTGTGTGTGTTTTTTTTATAGGGCAGAGCAGCTGTAACCAACACCTCCCATCTCATCTCATTGATTGGAGTGAGGTGTCAGTCAACAGGAGTCCAATTAGCTCTTGGAGATGTCATTAGTCTAGGGGTTCATATACTTTTTCCACCTGCACTGTGAATGTTTACATGGTGTGTTCAATAAAAACATGGTAACATTAAATTTTTTGTGTGTCATTAGTTTAAGCAGACCGTGATTGTCTATTGTTGTGACTTAGGTAAAGATCAGATCACATGTTATGACCAATTTGTGCAGAAATCCATATCATTCCAAAAGGGTTCACATACTTTTTATTGCAACTGTAGTTGCAGGGCACTTGCAGAGTGGCCCTATTTACTTGAATGGGTCACGAATGGCAGGCGGTAGCACCCACCAAAAGCAACAGGGGGTTTAATTACTGCTGCGGCATGTGTACACCTTTGGTAGCTGCTGCTGCAGCAGCAGCAGCTCAAAAAGGTCACGTGACATTACAAAAACCACCCACTAGTGCCTAAAATGCGCTGCTAAAGCACCGCAAAAACGACCGGCGCTTTAGCGGCACTGCAAAGTGAAAGGGGTCTTATTCAGAAACAGAGTCCAGCACCGTGCCAGTATCCTTTTTTAATAAAATAGGGTGGGGTAATGGCGTTGCCCTACCTATAAACTAGTCCGAACCATGAGGTGGGTACAAGGACCCTAGAGGGTACAAATAGGTGATGGTGAAAATATCAAATATCTAGCATGCTATATAGAAGCAAGTGTGCACCCCAACTGCATATAATGTGCAAGGTAGCAATGTCTTTTCACCATCACCTATTTGTACCCTCTAGGGTCCTTGTACCCACCTCATGGTTCGGACTAGTTTATAGGTAGGGCAGCGCCATTACCCCACCCTATTTTAATTTTTTCCTGTATCCCCTTCGGGGATTTCTTTTTGGGGGGCTGCAGCCCGCTATTTATCGATTTAATTATTCTCCAAGTTATTTATTCATTTTATATTATATTTAATTACCCACAGCGTAGTGATCTATTGTTATTTGAATAGCCGTGGTTGGCCCTAAGCGCGGTTTCATTTCTTTCTTTAGTATCCTTTTTTACCCCCAACTGATTCCCTGTTTAGATTTATATATGATCTTTGGTTGTTAATAAATTACTTATTTGTATGTATAATTTAGTATTTTGTTTTCCATTACTGTCCTTATTTGCACTGCTCACCAAGTAAACTTTATCAACCTTTTTTGGGTGTTTGTTTTGTCACATTCTTAGTTAATTATTGTTTTATACTGTACATGCCTACACTCATACCACCCTGAATGTGCCCAATCTTGCCTGATGTTGGCATCTAAAGCAGGGTTGGGCTTGGTTAGTATTTTCCAACAGAAGTAAAAAAACTGCACTTGTGCATAAAACCAAAAATAACAATATGTCAATTGTTTGATTTGTAAGAAGCAGTATCTCTACTGTGAGATATTTTACAATGTAAATTCAAAAACATAACTTGGTTATTTGCAGCTGGTAAGCTTGCATTTCTACTATTGATCCGACGGTTTTGGGTACAAATCCTTATGGTGATGGACATTCACTTGGCTGATGTGATCCTATGAGCACATAAGAGGATCTTTAATTCAAATGTTTTTTTTTTTTTTTAGTCACTGATTTTACCCAATTTTATATACAGTGGGCCGGATTCAGAAAGAGATACGCCGTCGTATCTCTGAGTTCGGCCGGTCGTATCTATGCGACTGATTCAGAGAATCAGTTACACATAGATCTCCCTAAGATCCGCCAGGTGTAAGTGTCTTACACCGTCGGATCTTAGGCTGCAATTCCAGGCTGGCCGCTAGGTGGCGCTTCCGTATGTTTTAGGCAAGGAATATGCAAATGAGGAGTTACGCCGATTCAGAAACGAACGACCGCCCGGCGCTTTTTTTTTACGTTGTTTGCGTTCGGCTATTTCGGCGTATAGTTACCCCTGCTATATGAGGCGTAGCTAATGTTAAGTATGGCCGTCGTTCCCGCACCGGGTTTTGAAATTTTACTTTGTTTGCGTAAGTTGTTCGCGAATACGGATGGACGTAATTTACGTTCACGTCGAAAGCATGACGATTTGCCAACGTCATTTGGAGCATGCGCACTGGATTCAGTCGTGGCCAGCGCAGTTCGTTTGGCGCGGGGACGCGCTTGATTTAAATGTTACACGCCCCCTACCCGCGGAATTTGAATTCCGCCGGGGGATTTACGCTACGCCGGCTCAACTTTACAGGCAAGTGCTTTGTGAATAAAGCACTTGCCTGAAAAACTTGCGTCGGCGTAACGTAAATGAGATACGTTACGCCAGCAGAAAGATCCGCTGATCTTTCTGAATCTGGCCCAGTATATTCATGTTGTACACATTTGTATCGAAATACTGTATATACTCGAGGTCCTAATTTTACCACAAAAAAATGGGAAAACGTATTGACACGAGTATAACCCGACACAAGTATAAGCCGAGGCCCTAATTTTACCATAAAAAAACAATGGGAAAATGTATTGACTCGAGTATAAGCCTAGGGTGAGAATGCAGCAGCTACTGTAAGCGGAAAAAGAGGGTCAACTGTGCCCATTTGTATGCCTCCC
>NC_053500.1:57712339-57723827 GCF_905171775.1 Rana temporaria | reverse complement strand
GGTGATGAGGCCATTGATGTTCCCAGTGGTGGCCCGTGAGCCTGTGGCCATACAGGCTTGGCCCCCCAAAGCGCACGTGCTGTGTGGCAACAATATGTCGATTATTATAGGGGTGGGGGGGGGCATTACAATGCCAGATCTTGGCTCAATAAAACATTTTTTGGGAAAGAAAAATTCTAGAAAAAAGGGGGGTTGCCATCCGGGGCCCCCTTTGAACAAATTCTGTGAAGAACTCCTGTTCTCTGAAGGCCTCCTTTATTTCTTTCTGCAAGTCAAAATTTAGCAAAAAAAACTAATGTCAGTCAAGCCTTAGCTTTCTCCCCATATCTAACCCACAAACTCATCCACTGATCATAAAGTCCAAAAATCAAGTTTCGTATCGTCGTATTGCATGATCGTTTTTCCGACGTTTTCTACTCACTGTGAACGACGTTCTCATTCACGCAATATCCCTTTATACACTGCGCATGTGAAAAGCTCCGCACGTTTCCCCGCCCATGACGATCGTTCTAGTGATTGCCACGCCCCTTTTTAGTCGGTCACTGCAAGACGGTGAAGAGTCTGAAGACATGATGGAGGAGAGACAGCAAGCTGCAACCAGACAGGAGAGAGGCCAGGCACACACCAGGAGGAGCAGGAGGTACAAAGCCACCAACATGAGCTTCGACGAGATGGTTGAGATGGTGACTATTCTTAAAAAGGAGGACTACGATGGCAAAAATGGGCCTTACAAGAACCCCAATAAACTCAAGGCCCAGATCATGGAGAAGGTATGGAGGACTATCCATGCAAAATTCGGGGTGCAGAGGTCCAGGGAGCAGTTGCGCAAGAGATGGTCTGATTTGAAAATCCGAGAGCCGGAGCAGCTGGAGAGAATTCGAAGAGTCCTCAGAAGATGTAAGTAATTTTCATGTGTACTCTGAATATTTGTTTTTCTTATTTTGCGGCATGTGCTTTTTATTTCAGGTTGTGTATATATACAGTTCAAGAATAGATGTCTCAAGGTTCATGTTTGAGGGCATAATAATTGGTTGTTCATTCTATTTAAGATCTTTTTATGTGAGACCATTTTTTTATTCAATGTAGATGTGTTATTAACTAGATTTAAATATTCCAACTTAAGTCAATATACAGTAAAAGGAGAGTATGCTCAGCACAGCAGTTGATTACACATATGGACTCAGTAGCACAATGGTTGGCATGGCCGATCTGCCCTATAGGCTCACTATGCAAGCCGCTTAGGGCCCCGCAAAGCTGCGAAGGGCCCCCCAAATAACTAGAGGCACCCCTGGTAAGAAGTGATTTTCGCCCCCTCAACTCGCTGGCTGCATGGGAGAAGAGGCAAGAAGTCAGCACCCCTTGAATCTCAATTTAATGTAAGATGTAATTTCCGACAGCAGAACACCCCCTCCCCCCACTTCTCAACTTTCTTTAATGTGACATGTCACTGTCGTCAGCGCCCCCCGCTTCTCATTTTTAATGTGCCATGTCATTTTGCTTTGGGCCCCAGGGAGGTCAGGATCGGCACTGAGTGTTGGCCACAAGAACAACCTAGTTAGGGTGTCACACAGAGGTCATACAGTGGATACTTGGTGTTTTTCCATGTAGGAAACTTGGCCAAAGATAGAGAAATGCAGCAGCTTTGGCAATGGATGAAATCCTGTGTTAAGCTTACAAGGATTGTAAAAACAGACAATTGTACCACACTTCTTTTTTGACCACGTCAGCTTTTAACCGAGCACCAGAGACCAGTTAATGGTTTAATGCTTGCCTTTGTCTCCATTTACAGTTTTGAATCATCTGTGTTTTTTTTTCCCATGCATTGCAAAATATGTTATTTGAAGGGGCTGCAATAGTGTCTTCACTTCACTTGAGTCTACCATCAACCAACCCCCCTATCAAAATTAAATTTCGCCCCCCTTTTCGCAGCATTAAGCAGGTGGGGTGTAAGTGATTGCCTGTACCGTTTGATTCCCTCTTGGGAATCATGAAATAGGACAACCCAAGGATCCTTTTTAACCTCCTTCCCTGTGATCTCCTTTATTTGACTCAGGATGAGATCCCAATAGTTTTGAATTTTCGGACAGGTCCACCATAAATGGGCCATCGTTCCCCTTTCTAGGCAACCTCGCCAACATTCAGCCGGATGGACAGTTCTAAACTTATTAATTTTGTCAGGTGTAATGTATCAGCCAGCAATACATTTGTAGTTTGTCTCAGCGGTACGCGTGTCAATCACGGAAGAATGGGTCAATTTCATCAACCTTTCAAAAGTGTTTTTCCCTCTAACTATACCCAACTCCCTTTCCCATTTCTGGACAAAAGGGGGTTCACCTCGTGCATCCATCTTTATGAGTAATTTATATAGTTTTGAAACAGTGCCCTTTGAATTCTCTGTTTTACACAATTTCTCTAGCGGTGTCAACTCCGCCCCCGTCCGTAATGGGCGGGGGAGGTGTCACACGAAATTATATAACTGAGAATATCGCCACCTATCAAGATTCCAAATGTCAGTGCGCAATTTCAACTCTTCATAGGTCCTAATTTCACCGTCTTTAATTATATCCCCCAAGTGTAATTCGTTTTTCTTTATCCAATTCCCCCCAATTTTTTTTCCCCTGGTGCAAAATAGGCATTGTCCTTTAAATTAATTAGTGGGGAGTTATATTTCATGTCTAATTGTGCCAGTGTCCTATCCCAAACTCTCAAAGTATCACGTGTTGTATCAAACGCTTTATTATTTAACACTCTAAATTGTGCAGGTATCCAAATTATACTACTTAATTGTGCCTTAGCTTGTGCTTTTTCTATTTGAACCCATCTCTTGTCATGTCTATCCCTAGCCCATTCTATCACTCGAGACAAAACCACCGCATTATGATATTTCCTTATGTCGGGCACGGCCAGACCCCCTAGTTGCTTATCTTGTTTTAGGATAGAGAGAGAAATCCTGTGTTTTTTATTTTTCCACACATAATTCAAAAGTAAAGAGTTTAAGATTCTAAGGTATTGTTGAGGTAAGGTTATAGGGATTAATTGGAATTTATAGAGAATTTTAGGTACAAGGATAATTTTTACGGTGTTTATGCGTCCTATCCAAGAGATAGGCCTATTCATTATTTTTTTTATATCGTTTTTGATCTCGTTTAACAGGGGTACGAAATTTATTTTATAGATCTTCTTAACCGAATTGGCGGGTTTAATACCGAGGTATTTTAATTCTTTTGTCCAGGGGAATTGACAGATCTCTTTCAACATCCCCTCTTCCTTTTTGTTTAAATTTATATTTAGAATTTTGGATTTTGTTACATTTATCTTGAAGTTTGAGAAGTCGCCATATTGTAGTAATACCTTAGTTAACTTGGGGATTGTATTTAAAGGGTTGGACACATAGAATAGAATATCGTCGGCAAAGGCCGATAATTTATGTTCTTGCCCCTCCACCTTGACCCCGTTGATGTCTGGATCTTTGCGGATCGTGGCTAGCAACGGTTCCAGGGACAGGATAAAAAAAGGGGAGAAAGAGGGCACCCCTGCCTTGTCCCATTCTTCATTTCGAAGGCCTCCGAGAGTGTGCCGTTGATTTTGATTTTTGCAGAGGTGTTGTGGTAGAGTGTTTTAATCCATCTCATCAACCTCTGCCCTAATCCCATCACTTCAAGGGTTTGCATCATGAGTCCCCAGTCTACCCTGTCAAATGCTTTTTCAGCATCCACTGATAGGAATAGACCTGGGGACCCATTCTCCTTTATTTTCTGGAGTAAGAGAAGTGCTCTTATCCCGTTGTCTTTACCTTCTCTATCAGGGACGAATCCTACCTGATCAGGATGGACCAATATATGTATGACCTCTTTTAATCTCTCAGCTAAAATTTTAGCGAAGAGTTTTATGTCCGTATTTAATAACAAAATTGGTCTATATCCTGAGCAGAGTGAGCCGTCCTTCCCTTCTTTTAAAATTAAAGTTATTGCAGCTGCGAGAGCATCCTTACTCATTTCAAACTCTGATCCGAGGCCGTTGAAATATTTACATAATTTTGGTATTAAGATCTTGGAAATTTTTTGTAATAAAGTACAGTAAACCCATCGGGACCTGGGCTTTTCCCGATAGCTGTATTTTTCAGAGCTTTTTTAACTTCCTCTTCGGTTATCGGTCTGTCAAGGCTTAATCTATCAATGTCCCCAATCTTCGAAAGTCCTGCCTTTGCTAAGAAGTCTCGGGTTTTTGCCTCTTTCTCTCCTGATTGCCACTTTTTTGGGGTAATCGTATAGACCTCTTCATAATAGTTTATGAATGTTTCTGCAATCTTCTTATTGGTGTATACCAACTCCCCATTTTTCCTTTTGATTTTCTCGATATAATTTCTCTTTTTCTTTTTTTGAACCATTTTAGCGAGATGTTTACTGGGTTTGTTTCCCCAAAGATATCTCTCTCTGGCAATACTATTAAAACAATTTTTTTTGCATCTTGTTCTAGGATCTCATTGAATTCATCTCTCTTTAGCGTTAAATTAAGATACGTCTCTTTAGATACTCGTTCTTTATGTTTTTGTTCCAAGTGCGCTATTTCTTTAACCAAGGCATTTACCTTCCTCGTACTCTCTTTTTTCTCCCTCGCACCCTCAGAAATTAGTATTTCTCTGATATACGCTTTATGCGTCTCCCAGAGGGTGGCACTTGAAATCCCTTCTGTATCGTTTGCTAGAAAAAATTGTTTGAGTTCCTCTTCCACCCTTCCGACCCTTTCTTCATCTCTTATCAGGTCTTCATTTAAGTGCCAGGAGGATGTTAATTTATTTGTACTGCTGTCTTGAGCATAATCTGATATTGACAGAATTTCGATCTCAGTTCCAGTGACATTTTCTAATAAGCTGTGATCGACCATTATGTAGTCTAGCCTGGAGTATGTTCCGTGAGGAGGAGAGAAGAACGTGTAATCTAGTGTATTTGGGTGTTGAACCCTCCACACATCTATTAGCTGACAGTCCTGCATCTTACGTTTGAATTTTTTAAGCTGTACGTTACTTGTCTCCTTCACTCGGGACGTACTGTCCACACTCGGGTTTATACACAGGTTAAGATCTCCCATCAGAATTGTGTGGCCCTCCGCAAATTTTTTAAACTTTCCAAGTATTCTCTCTACATATGTAATTGAGTTTATATTGGGGGCATAGACATTTGCTAGTGTATATACAGAGTTCCCTAGCCTCCCTTTCAGGAACAAATACCTTCCTTCCGGATCCCTCATTTTCGCCTCAAGGGCGAAGCCTGTCCCTCTTGAAAACCCAATCGCCACGCCCCTAGCGCATTTGGATATAGAATCCCCATAGTACCAGGTTGAAAACATGGGAGAATACAGTTTAACATTTGAGTTTAATGTCAAATGGGACTCCTGCAGGAAGACAACATTCGCTCTATATCGTTTGATCTCTTCTAGGATCTTGTGTCTTTTTCCTGCAGAGTTTAGCCCTTTGACATTATATGACAAAAACTTTATCTCAGCCATAACGTCCTATTCGGCAGTTGACCTTTGTTTACTTCTAGAGTCCCTGAGAGCCCCCTTCCAACTCTTCCCCTCCCCCACCCCCCTACCCCCCCAAGGCCTAATCCTAACCTCTGAGCCGTGGGTGGTCTCATTTCCCATTTTCCACCGGTTCTTTTGTCATGAGGTAGGTTTTGGACCGCGCCAACCCCATCACCAGCTCCCCTCGCACTGGGGGGTCTGGGGATAAGGGAGAAAATCCCACCTCCCCCCAACTATCCACCCCCCCTCCCATACACCACCTCCCATACACCACCTCCCCGCGCCCGTCTATACATTACAATACACTCTATTCTGTCCACTCAGGTAGATCTACAACTGGCATGCCTAATTTATGGCAGAAGACTTCTATATCTTCAGGGAAAGTTAGCCTGGCCGACACGCCTTCTTTCTTCCCAATAAGACAGGCAGGGAAGCCCCACTGGTATACAATCTCTGATGAATGCATTTGTACAAGGAGTGGTTTCAATAACCTCCTTCGTGTCAGTTTCCCAGGCTAAATCTGTAAAGATCTGAACTTCTGCTCCTTTATAGCTCAGAGGTGTTTTACGTCTTAGACTTGACCAGATTTCAGCTTTGTCTTCATAGAAACGATTATGTCCCTAGGCCATTCGCGCTCACGATTCTTTGCCCTTCCTATGCGGTGGACTCGCTCTATTTTAAGGTGGTCTTCGGTGGCTTTACCCAGTATGGGTAAAAAGAGATCGTTCATAATCTCCCTCAGGTTTTCCCCTCTTTCTTCTTTGATTGAGCGAATTCTTAAATTTTTCCTCCTATTACGGTTTTCCTGGTCCTCTAACCGATACTATAGTCTCCTCTAATTTAATTTCATTGCAAGAAATTGCTCTTTTAATTGATTCAGTTCTACCGCTTGTTGTTCTACCTTTACTTCCGTCTCCTCTACCCGTGGCAAAAGATGGCTTATGTCTGCTCTCAACATGCTTATTTCGTTTTTTATTGATGCCTCCAGTTTCCTAAACATGTCGCCCATGTCACCCTTGAATAAAGCTTGTGTATCTGTCCTTAATTCTTCCATGTGGCTCGTGTCTTGATCCCCCTCTGTCGATGTATCAGTATTGGCGGATAGCTGATCCTCGCCTCCTTTTTTTACCGTCTCCTTTTTTTCTGTTTTCTTAATGGCACCCGGGCTCTTAACACCCCCTTCCTGTGTCAGGTATTGTCTTATTGTGGAAGTGGCGCCTTTATCCTTGGGGATCTTTGGGGCCGTACCCCTTGTTGACCTGTTCATATTATCTTTTTTCCTGGCTCTTATACGTTTCCCCAGTTTCAATAGTGGTTAGGGGCAAATTATCTGGGAACAGTGTGGTATTCCAATATCCCTCTAATAATAATTATCAACCTTTAATTCGCCAGATCTTACTCGCCCCACTAATTAGAAGGTGCCAGGGGGAAATTTCCAGTCCCCAAGGACATCTGGAGCCTCTCCTCCACTTCCCTGCTCACCGCCAAAGGGGCACACAGCCCCGGGGCGGGTTCCTTACACCACGGGCCTCAGATCTCTGCTGCTTTACTGTGTTCCTGACCCTGATAGGGAAAGCACACAGAGGATCAATCAGAGGGGGTGTAGCACACAGTGCCTAGCGGACACTCGGTGACTGTCCATAGCAGTACAAGGTATACAATTTAGAGGGAGCAGGGAGCAGTTCATGCAATAGCTATCCGCGGTATACACCTTACATGGAGCATTTCAAGCCTCAGCCATCAGCAGTATACACTTTACCTGGAACAGTTCCTATATCAGCCATCAGCAGTATATACTTTACATGGGGCAGTTCATTTATCTACCATCAGCAGTATACACCTTACATGGAGCAGTTCAAGCCTCAGCCATCAGCAGTATACCCTTTACCTGGAGCAGTTCCTATATCGGCCATCAGCAGTATACACTTTACATGGAGCAGTTCATATATCAGCCATCAGCAGTATACACCTTACATGGAGCAGTTCATGCCTCAGCCATCAGCAGTATACACTTTACATGGAGAAGTTTGGGCTCCAGGAGGCAAGGTGGACCCAACCGGGACCAACCTGGAATGTATGGCCGAGATCGGGCTCCATGCGGCGAGTGGCAAGTCCCCCTGAACCATTAGGGGCAAGACCCAAGGTCCCCAGGCCGAGTTTGGGCTCCAGGAGGCAAGGTGGACCCAACCGGGACCAACCTGGAAGGTGAGGCCGAGATCGAGCTCCATGCGGCGAGTGGGAAGTCCCCCTGAACCATTAGGGGCCAGACACCAGGTCCCCAGGCCGAGTTTGGGCTCCAGGAGGCAAGGTGGACCCAACCGGGACCAACCTAGAAGGTGAGGCCGAGATCGGGCTCCATGCGGAAAGTGGCAAGTCCCCCTGAACCAGTAGGGGCAAGACCCCAGGTCCCCAGGCCGAGTTTGGGCTCCAGGAGGCAAGGTGGACCCAACCGGGACCAACCTGGATGGTATGGCCGAGATCGGGCTCCATGCGGAAAGTGGGAAGTCCCCCTGAACCAGTAGGGGCCAGACACCAGGTCCCCAGGCCGAGTTTGGGCTCCAGGAGGCAAGGTGGACCCAACCGGGACCAACCTGGAAGGTGAGGCCGAGATCGGGCTCCATGCGGCGAGTGGGAAGTCCCCCTGAACCATTAGGGGCCAGACCCCAGGTCCCCAGGCCGAGTTTGGGCTCCAGGAGGCAAGGTGGACCCAACCGGGACCAACCTGGAAGGTGAGGCCGAGATCGGGCTCCATGCGGCGAGTGGGAAGTCCCCCTGAACCAGTAGGGGCCAGACCCCAGGTCCCCAGGCCGAGTTTGGGCTCCAGGAGGCAAGGTGGACCCAACCGGGACCAACCTGGAAGGTGAGGCCGAGATCGGGCTCCATGCGGCGAGTGGCAAGTCCCCCTGAACCAGTAGGGGCAAGACCCCAGGTCCCCAGGCCGAGTTTGGGCTCCAGGAGGCAAGGTGGACCCAACCGGGACCAACCTGGAAGGTGAGGCCGAGATCGGGCTCCATGCGGCGAGTGGGAAGTCCCCCTGAACCAGTAGGGGCCAGACCCCAGGTCCCCAGGCCGAGTTTGGGCTCCAGGAGGCAAGGTGGACCCAACCGGGACCAACCTGGAAGGTATGGCCGAGATCGGGCTCCATGCGGCGAGTGGGAAGTCCCCCTGAACCAGTAGGGGCAAGACCCCAGGTCCCCAGGCCGAGTTTGGGCTCCAGGAGGCAAGGTGGACCCAACCGGGACCAACCTGGAAGGTGATGGCCGAGATCGGGCTCCATGCGGCGAGTGGGAAGTCCCCCTGAACCATTAGGGGCCAGACACCAGGTCCCCAGGCCGAGTTTGGGCTCCAGGAGGCAAGGTGGACCCAACCGGGACCAACCTGGAAGGTGAGGCCGAGATCGGGCTCCATGCGGCGAGTGGCAAGTCCCCCTGAACCAGTAGGGGCCAGACCCCAGGTCCCCAGGCCGAGTTTGGGCTCCAGGAGGCAAGGTGGACCCAACCGGGACCAACCTGGAAGGTGAGGCCGAGATCGGGCTCCATGCGGAAAGTGGGAAGTCCCCCTGAACCAGTAGGGGCCAGACCCCAGGTCCCCAGGCCGAGTTTGGGCTCCAGGAGGCAAGGTGGACCCAACCGGGACCAACCTGGAAGGTGAGGCCGAGATCGGGCTCCATGCGGCGAGTGGGAAGTCCCCCTGAACCAGTAGGGGCCAGACCCCAGGTCCCCAGGCCGAGTTTGGGCTCCAGGAGGCAAGGTGGACCCAACCGGGACCAACCTGGAAGGTGAGGCCGAGATCGGGCTCCATGCGGCGAGTGGCAAGTCCCCCTGAACCAGTAGGGGCCAGACCCCAGGTCCCCAGGCCGAGTTTGGGCTCCAGGAGGCAAGGTGGACCCAACCGGGACCAACCTGGAAGGTGAGGCCGAGATCGGGCTCCATGCGGCGAGTGGGAAGTCCCCCTGAACCAGTAGGGGCAAGACCCCAGGTCCCCAGGCCGAGTTTGGGCTCCAGGAGGCAAGGTGGACCCAACCGGGACCAACCTGGAAGGTGAGGCCGAGATCGGGCTCCATGCGGCGAGTGGCAAGTCCCCCTGAACCAGTAGGGGCCAGACCCCAGGTCCCCAGGCCGAGTTTGGGCTCCAGGAGGCAAGGTGGACCCAACCGGGACCAACCTGGAAGGTGAGGCCGAGATCGGGCTCCATGCGGCGAGTGGGAAGTCCCCCTGAACCAGTAGGGGCCAGACCCCAGGTCCCCAGGCCGAGTTTGGGCTCCAGGAGGCAAGGTGGACCCAACCGGGACCAACCTGGAAGGTGAGGCCGAGATCGGGCTCCATGCGGCGAGTGGCAAGTCCCCCTGAACCAGTAGGGGCCAGACCCCAGGTCCCCAGGCCGAGTTTGGGCTCCAGGAGGCAAGGTGGACCCAACCGGGACCAACCTGGAAGGTGAGGCCGAGATCGGGCTCCATGCGGCGAGTGGGAAGTCCCCCTGAACCAGTAGGGGCCAGACCCCAGGTCCCCAGGCCGAGTTTGGGCTCCAGGAGGCAAGGTGGACCCAACCGGGACCAACCTGGAAGGTATGGCCGAGATCGGGCTCCATGCGGCGAGTGGGAAGTCCCCCTGAACCAGTAGGGGCCAGACCCCAGGTCCCCAGGCCGAGCTAGGGCTCCAGGAGGCAAGAGTACCCCAACCGGGACTAACCGGGAAGGTATGGCCGAGATCGGGCTCCATGCGGCAAGTGGGAACCCTCCCGGACCAGTAGGGGCCATACGCGAGGTCCCCAGGCCGAGCTAGGGCTCCAGGAGGCAAGAGTACCCCAACCGGGACTAACCGGGAAGGTATGGCCGAGATCGGGCTCCATGCGGCAAGTGGGAAGTCCCCCGGACCATTAGGGGCCATACGCGAGGTCCCCAGGCCGAGCTGGGGCTCCAGGAGGCAAGGTGGACCCAACCGGGACCAACCTGGAAGGTGAGGCCGAGATCGGGCTCCATGCGGCGAGTGGGAAGTCCCCCTGAACCAGTAGGGGCCAGACCCCAGGTCCCCAGGCCGAGCTAGGGCTCCAGGAGGCAAGAGTACCCCAACCGGGACTAACCGGGAAGGTATGGCCGAGATCGGGCTCCATGCGGCAAGTGGGAACCCTCCCGGACAAGTAGGGGCCATACGCGAGGTCCCCAGGCCGAGCTAGGGCTCCAGGAGGCAAGAGTACCCCAACCGGGACTAACCGGGAAGGTATGGCCGAGATCGGGCTCCATGCGGCAAGTGGGAAGTCCCCCGGACCATTAGGGGCCATACGCGAGGTCCCCAGGCCGAGCTGGGGCTCCAGGAGGCAAGGTGACCCTAACCGGGACCAACCGGGAAGGTATGGCCGAGATCGGGCTCCATGCGGCAAGTGGGAACCCTCCCGGACCATTAGGGGCCATACGCGAGGTCCCCAGGCCGAGCTGGGGCTCCAGGAGGCAAGGTGACCCTAACCGGGACCAACCGGGAAGGTATGGCCGAGATCGGGCTCCATGCGGCAAGTGGGAACCCTCCCGGACCATTAGGGGCCATACGCGAGGTCCCCAGGCCGAGCTAGGGCTCCAGGAGGCAAGGTGACCCTAACCGGGACCAACCGGGAAGGTATGGCCGAGATCGGGCTCCATGCGGCAAGTGGGAACCCTCCCGGACCATTAGGGGCCAGACGCGAGGTCCCCAGGCCGAGCTGGGGCTCCAGGAGGCAAGGTGACCCTAACCGGGACCAACCGGGAAGGTATGGCCGAGATCGGGCTCCATGCGGCAAGTGGGAACCCTCCCGGACAAGTAGGGGCCATACGCGAGGTCCCCAGGCCGAGCTAGGGCTCCAGGAGGCAAGGTGACCCTAACCGGGACCAACCGGGAAGGTATGGCCGAGATCGGGCTCCATGCGGCAAGTGGGAACCCTCCCGGACCATTAGGGGCCAGACGCGAGGTCCCCAGGCCGAGCTGGGGCTCCAGGAGGC
>NC_053500.1:57699839-57702339 GCF_905171775.1 Rana temporaria | reverse complement strand
GGCCGAGATCGAGCTCCATGCGGCGAGTGGGAAGTCCCCCTGAACCATTAGGGGCCAGACACCAGGTCCCCAGGCCGAGTTTGGGCTCCAGGAGGCAAGGTGGACCCAACCGGGACCAACCTAGAAGGTGAGGCCGAGATCGGGCTCCATGCGGAAAGTGGCAAGTCCCCCTGAACCAGTAGGGGCAAGACCCCAGGTCCCCAGGCCGAGTTTGGGCTCCAGGAGGCAAGGTGGACCCAACCGGGACCAACCTGGATGGTATGGCCGAGATCGGGCTCCATGCGGAAAGTGGGAAGTCCCCCTGAACCAGTAGGGGCCAGACACCAGGTCCCCAGGCCGAGTTTGGGCTCCAGGAGGCAAGGTGGACCCAACCGGGACCAACCTGGAAGGTGAGGCCGAGATCGGGCTCCATGCGGCGAGTGGGAAGTCCCCCTGAACCATTAGGGGCCAGACCCCAGGTCCCCAGGCCGAGTTTGGGCTCCAGGAGGCAAGGTGGACCCAACCGGGACCAACCTGGAAGGTGAGGCCGAGATCGGGCTCCATGCGGCGAGTGGCAAGTCCCCCTGAACCAGTAGGGGCCATACCCCAGGTCCCCAGGCCGAGTTTGGGCTCCAGGAGGCAAGGTGGACCCAACCGGGACCAACCTGGAAGGTGAGGCCGAGATCGGGCTCCATGCGGCGAGTGGGAAGTCCCCCTGAACCAGTAGGGGCAAGACCCCAGGTCCCCAGGCCGAGTTTGGGCTCCAGGAGGCAAGGTGGACCCAACCGGGACCAACCTGGAAGGTGAGGCCGAGATCGGGCTCCATGCGGCGAGTGGCAAGTCCCCCTGAACCAGTAGGGGCCAGACCCCAGGTCCCCAGGCCGAGTTTGGGCTCCAGGAGGCAAGGTGGACCCAACCGGGACCAACCTGGAAGGTGAGGCCGAGATCGGGCTCCATGCGGCGAGTGGGAAGTCCCCCTGAACCAGTAGGGGCAAGACCCCAGGTCCCCAGGCCGAGTTTGGGCTCCAGGAGGCAAGGTGGACCCAACCGGGACCAACCTGGAAGGTGAGGCCGAGATCGGGCTCCATGCGGCGAGTGGCAAGTCCCCCTGAACCAGTAGGGGCCAGACCCCAGGTCCCCAGGCCGAGTTTGGGCTCCAGGAGGCAAGGTGGACCCAACCGGGACCAACCTGGAAGGTGAGGCCGAGATCGGGCTCCATGCGGCGAGTGGGAAGTCCCCCTGAACCAGTAGGGGCCAGACCCCAGGTCCCCAGGCCGAGTTTGGGCTCCAGGAGGCAAGGTGGACCCAACCGGGACCAACCTGGAAGGTGAGGCCGAGATCGGGCTCCATGCGGCGAGTGGGAAGTCCCCCTGAACCAGTAGGGGCCAGACCCCAGGTCCCCAGGCCGAGCTTGGGCTCCAGGAGGCAAGAGTACCCCAACCGGGACTAACCTGGAAGGTATGGCCGAGATCGGGCTCCATGCGGCAAGTGGGAAGTCCCCCTGACCAGTAGGGGCCATACGCGAGGTCCCCAGGCCGAGCTAGGGCTCCAGGAGGCAAGGTGACCCCAACCGGGACCTAACCGGGAAGGTATGGCCGAGATCGGGCTCCATGCGGCAAGTGGGAAGTCCCCCTGACCAGTAGGGGCCATACGCGAGGTCCCCAGGCCGAGCTGGGGCTCCAGGAGGCAAGGTGGACCCAACCGGGACCAACCTGGAAGGTGAGGCCGAGATCGGGCTCCATGCGGCGAGTGGGAAGTCCCCCTGAACCAGTAGGGGCCAGACCCCAGGTCCCCAGGCCGAGCTAGGGCTCCAGGAGGCAAGAGTACCCCAACCGGGACTAACCGGGAAGGTATGGCCGAGATCGGGCTCCATGCGGCAAGTGGGAACCCTCCCGGACAAGTAGGGGCCATACGCGAGGTCCCCAGGCCGAGCTAGGGCTCCAGGAGGCAAGAGTACCCCAACCGGGACTAACCGGGAAGGTATGGCCGAGATCGGGCTCCATGCGGCAAGTGGGAAGTCCCCCGGACCATTAGGGGCCATACGCGAGGTCCCCAGGCCGAGCTGGGGCTCCAGGAGGCAAGGTGACCCTAACCGGGACCAACCGGGAAGGTATGGCCGAGATCGGGCTCCATGCGGCAAGTGGGAACCCTCCCGGACCATTAGGGGCCATACGCGAGGTCCCCAGGCCGAGCTGGGGCTCCAGGAGGCAAGGTGACCCTAACCGGGACCAACCGGGAAGGTATGGCCGAGATCGGGCTCCATGCGGCAAGTGGGAACCCTCCCGGACCATTAGGGGCCATACGCGAGGTCCCCAGGCCGAGCTAGGGCTCCAGGAGGCAAGGTGACCCTAACCGGGACCAACCGGGAAGGTATGGCCGAGATCGGGCTCCATGCGGCAAGTGGGAACCCTCCCGGACCATTAGGGGCCAGACGCGAGGTCCCCAGGCCGAGCTGGGGCTCCAGGAGGCAAGGTGACCCTAACCGGGACCAACCGGGAAGGTATGGCCGAGATCGGGCTCC